>NC_060280.1:84331979-84378751 GCF_021613505.1 Equus quagga | reverse complement strand
CCCAGGCCCCACCCTTACTTCAGGTTGGAGAGCTCAAGGATAAGGCCGCGCACTGTGTCCGTTGCATCCTCCATCCTGGCAGCTTCACAGGCCTTGACCCCGCAGAGGGCCCTGGCGGGAGAGGAGGAAGACGAACAGCCTGACTCCGTGGACGCTCGGCCAGCTCCAGTCTGGGGCTTCCGCTGGGCCCCGAGCGGTCTTCTCTTCCAGACGTTATACCAGGCCCACCCAGCCAGCTCTACTCCAGAGGCACACCCCGGATCCGGCCTCTTCTCCCCATAGCCGCCGGGTTCCCGGCCCCGGCTCCTGGCCCCTACGGCCTGTCCCCATGCCGCATGGGGGCTGAGAACAGGGGAGCCCTCCCGGAGGCCGCACACCCTCTGCAGCACCTCCAGACCCCCCTCTTGTTCCCCTTCCTGCCCATCCAGCCACGTTCCCAGAGTACCTCTTAGGCTCTGGAATGTTCCTTCCCTAATGCCTCCTCCTGGGGGAAGGGGACCTTCCCCGATCACCACGGGTAACATTTTAACCCTTTCCCACTCTTTCCTCTCCCACGCTCCGCCATCTGTCTGACTTGCTTGTCTGTCTCTCACCGCCCACACCTGGCCCACCACCTCCCCAGAGCCCAGAGCAGCACCTTCATATCCACAGGGGCGGATGGGCCGCGGCGCCCACTGAAGCCAGCATGTCCAGCCTGCGGACACGGGCAGAGGGTCGCCCTCCTGGCCTCGGGTCAACAGCTCTCCCCACGGCCTCCCACTGTGGGCTCGGCAGTGACCCCCCCCGGCTGTCACTATAGAAACTCCAGTTCTGCTCCACCTGTCGGCGTCACCCTGAGACAGCTGGCTGGCTGGGCCTTAGCCTCCTGAGTGTCTCATTCAGCCACAGGCCACCAAACCCCAGGACCCGTCCATGTGGAGTCGCACGGCCCAGGGAGGCCATGGGGTCTTCCTCTTTGCTCAAATGACAACGAGGCCACCTTGACTAAATTGCCTCTGGCCTACGCACGGGGTGTGTGTCAGCAAGTGTACAACAGGTGCTAGTCACAGACGTGTGTGCAAGGGCAAGAGGTGGGCACACGGCCACTCTCTACCTCGAGGAGGAGGAGGAAGGGACAACCTCAGCCAAGGATGCACGCCCAGTCCTCCTCCATACCGGCCAGGCGGAAAGAGAACCTGGGCCATAAATAATCCATGAGTCGCGGCCTCTGCAGAGCAGCGGGTTCAAGTGCGCAGTAAGAGGAGAGGAGGGCCTGGTGCTGGCGGGGCGGGGCTGAGGGAAAGGACACAGGAGGAGGCGATGCACCCGGTGGCCTGAGGGAGAGAGGAGGCCGCTGGGGGCGCGGAGCCAGGCGGGAAGTGAGCAGACAGGACAGGCGGAGACCCTGGAGGGCCCGCTGGGTGCCAGAGCTGGGACTGGCCCCAAGGTCTTCTCGGCCAGCGGCTCCTAGCCATCTGGGTCCCCTCCCCCTCTGTAGAGATCAGGGAAGGCTCTGGACTCTGGACCCTCTCTTCAAAAGACTCATGTACGTGCATCTAAACCACCTACAGAACAGGGCGGTGGGGGGGGCCCAGGGGAGAGACACTGGTTTGGGTGCAGACCACTGGTCACCAGGTCCCCACTTGCAGGGAGCAGGGGACACACTGGGAGCCCGCAGGGCCGGGGCTCGGGGCTGCAGGGGCTCGGGGCTAGGAGGGCAGTGACATCTCCCAGCCTGCTCACCTCAGCTGCGCCCCAGTGAGGGGGCCCCCGTCAGCACGTGGGCCTGGGCCCGGCCAGCAAGGGGCCAGCCCACTCCCCACAGGAAACAACTGGAAAGAGAGAGCACACGTGTGAAGGCCCAGCTGAGCGAGCCCTGCACGGGGAAGGAAGAGTTGCAAAGGACAGGCGGCGCCCTGCTTCCCCTCAGCCACACCAGGAGCGCCAAGCCGGGCTCCCGCAGGGGAGAAGAGCTGTGGGGGAGGGACCCGGGGTGACCAGCTCCCCGAAAGTGGGCAGAACAGGGCAACGCTGAGCCCGCCCTGAGTCCCCGCCGGGCCTGCGCCTTCTGATAGGCTGACCCGTGCAGGTGGGTGGCTCTGTGCACACACTCTGCCTGTGACAGGTGGGCACGCGCTCTGCCCACGGTACCCAGAAGGGCACAGAGAAGACCCCGAGTGGTAGTGCCTGCGGCATCCGGTGAGCATCTGGCATCAAGGGGAGGAAGTCGGACAAACAAGCCACGTGTTTCACGTCAGGAAAAGATTTTGCAGCTCGATTGCGGGGGGAAACTCCTAATTCACACGAGAGAGGGCCAGACAGCCCTGAGGGGCTCGTGTCCAAATGCTGGGGCGGTCTGGTTTCCGAGGGAAACGTCAAGCCCAACCACCGAGGTGACAGGCGTCCCTTGGAAAAGAGGCGCAGAGGCTGGGCAGGGGGCCGCCCAGGGCTGTGGGGCCTCTTCTGAGGGGACCAGTGTCCTGGGGGAGGGGCCTGTCCTAGGGACGTCCTTCCAGAGCAGAGCCCCTTTCCTCTGAGGGGTGGAGATGGGGTGAAGGACTGAGTTCCACCTGCCAAGGGCCCCTGAACCCACAGGACCAGACACGGAGAACTGTGGGGCTCACCGGGGACCACTCTGCCCAGGGGACGCTTCACAACGTCTGGAGACAGTCTTGGTTGAAACAACTGGGCAGGGGGTGCTACTGGCATTGGTGAACAGGGGCCAGGGGTGTGCCCAGGCCCCCACAGGGCACAGGACAGCCTCCCCAGAGAAAGATCCGGCAGGCACGTGGCTGGGAAGCCCCTGAAGACAACAGTGTCCCCACGCATCTGGCCGCTCCACGCCGCGACTCTGGGACTCTAACTGCCGTCCCTGCCACACGCCCACCCAAGTCACTGCACCCTCCTCGGCCTGAGCGACGTCCTCCCTCCCAGCAGGCACGGTTGCCCCCGAGGGTTCCAGTGGCCCTGGGGCAGTGTCCCGTCCTAGGGGAGCCACTGGGACTCCCCGTGAGGGGCCTGGGTCTGAGACAGGCCTGTCACCACTGGGTAACCTCGCATGTCCCCGGGTGGCCCCTCTGCAGCGGGGCTCCCGTGGTGTCACGGTGGGGTGGGGTCCAGGGCCTACAGGTGGAAGGCCTCGGCGCTCCATCCACCTGCGCTCTCTTCCCGAGTCCCCGCCCACACAGCCTTCCAGCCAGGGCCCTCCGGAACCTTCCCATGGGAACCTGCCGCGCCCGGGTCGCCCCGACTTGTTCAGGAACGCCCAATGTCAAAACAAAACGCGCCCAGCGTTGGCGGCTGGGTCAGAGCAGTGCCTCCTGGCCGGCCTGGCAGGTCTAATGCCGGCCACTGCCCAGCCCCACCCCGCACGTTCCTTGGGGTCTACAGGCCTTGCTGCTCTGCCTGCTGGCCGCCACCTGGGGTCCCAGCACCCTCCCAGCCTTCTCAGCCGCTGCCCCAGAGGCCAGGAACCGGGGGACAGACGTCTCTTCTCCCCCAGCGAGGGGTCTGCACGTCTCACAGGACGAGGTGCCCACTATGAAATGCCAGCGGTGCCCATCCCAGACCTGTGGTGAGGGGCACAAAATGCCCTCTGGGAGAGCCACCGCCTCACGGGGACAGGGACCCGCTAGGCAGAGAACAGGTTCCCCATGAACGTGTACTGAACAAATCCTCTAACACATCTCAGCGGGGTCCCTGTTGCGCCCCTCTGTCTCCCCTGGAGAAACAGAGGTCAATGTTTCTGACGGAGCTCGGCTCCACGGGCCGGGCCAACCCGGGCGCAGATGCAGCCGCCTCCCCTCCCTCTCGTCCCCTCGGGCAGGTGCCCGTCCTCCTGTGGCCTCGCCTCGGAGCCACACCCAGTGTGTGCAGAGGGAACGGCAGCCTCCCTCCCGGGCCGGGGCGTACAGCCGCACACACTCAGCCCAGGCTTCGTGCGCCAGCGCAGGGACATGGTGCTTCCCCGGGGGCGGGCCGGGGCGGGGCTGCCACCTGCCCCCGACAGGGGAACGCCCACAGCGGGGAGGGGAGGCCCAGGCGGCCGCTCTCCCACTGCCCGTCAGGTGGGCAGACCCCTGGAGGAAGCCAAGCCAAGGCCCTACAGATTCCAGCAGGAAAACTACATGCCACATGCACGTCTGAGAAAGAACTGTATCGGGCAAGTGACCCTCAAGACGGGCGAAGGCTCTTTCCAGTTACGGAGCGAAGTCCCCTCCCCCAGGCCCAGCTCTGAGGTCACTGGCTTCCGCGGTTGCCCCTTTCGGTCTGGTGCCCTCCACAGACCCCGGGGAACCGTGGCCGGGCCAGGCCGGGCACTGATGAAGCCCATGGGGGTCACTGCCCCGGCCCCTCAGCGCCCCGCGGACAGGCCCGCGCAAAAAGGCTGGTCTGCCTTTTCTGGAAAATCACTGTGTCCACACCCACCGAAGCTGTGACTCGGACCACCAGACCCGTCTGTGTCTAATCAGATCGCCGTGTGCCCATCTCCCCGACCTCTGGGCGGTTTGGGGGAGGACTCAAGACCGCTTGGTGGCTGCCTGGGGACAGGAAGCTCTTACCTGTGCAGGTGGGGCTTCAAAGTCAGGGCCTTCCAGGGCGGCCCGCATCTGGCTGTCGGGCAGGAAGTCGAGGTCCACGGCCAGGGACCCTCCCCAGAACTGGTCTGCAGAGTCAGGAGGGTCCTCAGGCTGGCCTGTGGGGTCTCTGGGGCCGTCTGGGCTGCCCTGACTGACCCCCATCTCCTGAGTCGGGCCACCCACGGCTCCTCTGTGCGCTGGTGGTGTGGACGCCCCCAGGTCTTGTTTGCGGCTCCATCTGCCTGACTCGGGCTGCCACAGCACCGGCGGTGCACACACACCTCCCAGCCCCTCTCCATCCGGGCCCGGCCCCAGGGTCTGATCGACACCCGGGCCCGCTTCTTGGACTAGGGGACTGGACTCTCCAGCACCTACTGTGGGCGCTTGGGTCCCCTGAGCCAGAGGCAGGCCGGCAGCAGGGACCCCCGGGATGTCACCAGGGGGCTCATCTTCATGCCCTGCCTCCCCTCTGCCTCGCGTGGTCTCCTGGGTGACAGGTGTGCCTCTGAGCAGGGCCCCACCGTGGCCTCCTTTGGGGGCCTTCCTGCCTGGAGAGGCAGGTGCCCTACCCGGCTCGGCCACCTCTGGAGCCCTCTGCTCTGGCTCAGCGGGGTCTGTGCTCATGGCTGTGATGACAACGGTCCCGAGGGAGGAGGGCCCTGGGCTGCCGCAGCTCTGCTCTGTTTCCCCACCAGCCCCACTGGGGGTCTGCACAGGGTCAAGGAGGCCCCGAGGGGCCGGGCCGAGGACGCCACCTCCTTCTTCCTGGTGCCCCTCAGGCAAGTCAGCCCCTGCTTCCCCTGGGGCACCTCCCTCCTGGGGGGCGCCTGGGTCTGGCTCCTTCTCTTCAGCATCAGTGCTCGGCAGGTGCCCTTTCTGGCCGTGCTCGCCCAGAACCCCACTCGGCTCCGTGCTTCCACCATCTGGTGCGCTGGCCCTTTGCTCCCACAGGTGGCCCTGGCTGGCCCTCTCTGAGGCCGAGACCACTGTCCCCCATTCTGCACAGGCATCGGTGGAAGCTGAGGGCTGAGGATCCCCACTGGGGGGCACAGGCTCCACGGCGCTTTGGCTGCTGTGCTCAGGGCAGGCGCTGTCTGCCTGGGTCTGGTCTCCCAGCTCCCCAGCCGCACAGCTCGAAAGCCCCGGGGCCTCCTCCCGCGGCTGGCTGTCTGCCTCCTGGGCACTGGGCTCTGGCAGTGTTTCCTGTGGAGAGAAAAAGACTCAGCTTTGGGCCTTCCATAAGCAACCGCTCTGAAGGTTTTTCTAGTCATTACGGCCCTTCTACAAAGAATCAGATGCTGCGTGGACGACAGTGCCCCCAAACGGGTTCAGCACCAGCGCCGAGTGGTTAGAGCCAGGGCTGGGGGAACCGGAAGCACAGGGATCCCTCCTTCCATCAGCTCCTTCTCCCCGCCAGCCCCAGGCACGTGGAGGCCGCTGGGAGGATCAAGCATGTAAACATCAAGGAGGCCTGTGGATCCAGCAATGTCAACTGCCCGGTGATGACGATGGGCTACAGTTACACAAGTTGTCACCGCTGGGGGAGCCGGAGGAGGGCACGCAGGGAGCTCTCTGTGCTGCTCTGTTTTTAATTGTGGTAAATACACGTAACATAAAATTCAGCATCTTGACCATTTTTAAGTGTCCAGCTCAGTAGCATAAAGTACATCCACACAGGTGTGCAGCTGTCGCCATCATCCCTTCTCCAGATCTTTTTCATCTTGTACAACTGAAACTCTGGCCCTGTGGACCAACCACTCCCCACCAACCTCCATCCTACTTTCTGTCTCTACGAATTTGAGTCCTCTGGGGGCCTCACACAAGTGGAATCATACAGTATCTGTCCTTTTGTGACAGGCTCATTTCACTGAACGTGATGTCCTCCAGGCTCGTCCATGTTGCAATACCTTTTTAGGCTGAGTAATATTCCTTTTTAAGGCTGAGTAATATTCCTGCGTGGATGGACCACATTGTGTTTACCCAGGCATCCAGCGATGGACCCTCGGGTCCATACTGTTTTGTAACTTTCTATGAGTCTCTATTTCAAGATGCAAAGTTAAGAGAGAGAGGGAGTAGGGGGGAATGAAATGCCCCTGATGGAGGTGGGGGTGACGGGAGCAGGCTGGGGGAGAGGAGGATTCTGGCTGGGACGCAGATTGAATGCCATCCCTTAGGCAGATGGCACCTCGATCCTTCCAGGGGCGCAGACCTCCCCACTTGGAACTCACTGCAGCCAGATCTCCCTGACTCTAGGCACGTGCACCTGACATTTCCACCCAGCGTCTCCTTGTCATCTCCAACCTTACGCGGCCAGCACCAGCTCCTGCGCTCCCTACCTCAGTGAACGGCAACTCCATACTTCAAGCTATTCGCGCCGTAAACTCTGGAGTCCACCTGCGCCTCCCGACCTCTCACGCCCACACCATCAGCCCTCCCTTCAAAGCGGACTGTGAACCATCAACTCAGCACGCAGCGACTGGGGACCACGCGCGAGGGTGCCCTCCAGACAGCGCGGCTCCCTCGCTTCTCTGGGACAGTTGTCAGCACTAGTGGGACGCCTCCTCCAGTTAGCTCTCTACACCCAGCAGGGCCACCCTCTCCAGGAGGAGGTCTACACAGCAAGTGTCTGGCCAGCGAAGGTCACAGCGGGTCAACGCGCCTCAGTGAAGCCACTGGCGACCAGCCTGCGAGTCACACACTGCCTGTCCTGCCTCGACGGAGAAGACACTGCCCCCTTTTCCTAAACGTTTTGTGAACGCATCGTAGATTCACATGCAGCTGGAAGGAATCACGGGGAAAGATGCCCTGGGCCCTTCACCCACGTCCCCACTGGCAACATCTTCATAACTCGCGTACAACACCACGACCAGGATGCTGACATCAAAGTCACCGGCCTTCTTTGGCTCTCCGGGCGGACTTGGACTCGCTCACGTGTGGCACTAACTCTGTACACTTCTCTCACCAGCGGAGGCTGTGTGTCTGCCACAACAGCTGAAATCCTGGGACGCTCGCCCCGAGGACCCCAGTGCTGCCCTTTGCAGCCACGCTCGCCCTCACTGCTGGCTCCACACCTGGCGGCCACGAGTCGCCCCCCGTCTCGATAACTGTGCCATTTCAGTAACGTCCCATGAACGGAACCCTGCAGTCTGTAACCTTCTGGGACTGGCTTTTCTCACCCCTAGCAAAGCCCTGCAGATGCGCCCCAGCGGCTGCGTGCCTCACCAGTTTGTCCCTTATCTGCTGCTGCGTTGGGCTCCATGGCGGGCATGGACCACGGTTTGTTCTACTGGTCACCTGCTCAGGGATATCTGGGCTGCCCCCAATTTGGGGTGATTCCAAACACAGCTGCTGGGAATGCCCACCACTCACGTTTTTAGGGGTGTGTGCGACCCCCTGAGCTCACGGTGGACAGGACAAGAGCATGCTGTACGGCCCCCACCGCCGACTCACACAGCAGGGCTGGGGGCCCAGGGCTGGCGGGCGGGCGGCCTTCCTGAGTCTCCCTGCTCTCGCGCGGCCCAGGCAGGGGCTCTGGCCTTGGCCCTTCTGCAGGCCCAGCTGTCCCGAGCGCTTCTTGCAGGCCAAGCTCCACTGCCAAGCCGAGGCCGAGAGGCCATGCACCCACGGGCTCCTCCTGGCCCATCGTAAGGCCTTACCGAGCCACAGGCCCTGCTACCAAGGTCCTCTTCCCTCTTGGCGGCTTGTCTCCTAACTGTCCTCCTGGGCTTTGCAAACTGAGGGACGAACCTCCCAACTGAGTTCTGTGAACCAGAAACAAGAACAAAGCAGCAATAAGGACAAGGGAGGAGTGAGAGCCCCAGAGAGCCAGACATGAAAGCTGGGCCCCCGCCCGGCAGCCCTGCGCACACTCACGGTCCCCTGCCCTGAGCAGCTGTTGACCCTGAACAGGGACAAGAACTCCGGCTTCGGGAGGAAGCTCTTCTGTGCAAACACAACTACGAGTAGGCTCACCTGGGAAGGGGGAAAGGGAGCTGGCTCCTCGTCGGGTTGCCCCAGGAGCCTGGAGGGAGCTCCAGCCTCCTCCTCAGGGGAGCTGGTGGAGAAAGACAAAACGGAGGAGGTTCTGAATCCTGCGCCTCAAAGACAGACAGAGAAGGAATCCAAAGACAGAGTTGTGACAGAGGCCCCTCTAGGGGAGCCTGGAGCCCCTGCCGAGGGGGTGGGGAGGGTGCAGCCCCCACAATGCTGGCCCCCAGGAAGGGTGCGGAGGCCCACATCCAGGGCTGCACTGCCGCCCTGGCAGCACTTCCGTCCTCATCACCCAGGAGCGCTCCAGTGGGAGGAAGAGGACAGTCATCTGGACTGACGCTCCAGCCCCCAACGCTGCAAAGGCTAGAGGGAAGCCGCGGATACGAGAAACATGGTGTCTAACGAACGGCTGGGGCTGGCCTCTTGGCCAAGTGGTTAAGTTTGCACACTCTGCTACGGCGTCCCAGGGTTTCCCTGGTTTGGATCCTGGGCAAGGACATGGCACTGCTCACTGGGCCACGTTGAGGCGGCATCCCACATGGCACACCTAGAAGGACCCACAACTGGAATATACAACTATGTACTGGGGGACTTTGGGGAGAAAAAGCAGAAAAAAGAAAAAAAAGAAGATTGGCAACAGTTGTTAGCTCAGGTGCCAATCTTTAAAAAAAAAAAAAAAAGAATGGCTGCATTCACACCTGCCAAAACGTGGAAGCCACTAAGACGTCCTTCAGCAGGGGAATGGATCAATAAACTGTGGCCCACCCCGGCAGTAGGACAGGATTCAGCGAGGAAAAGGAATGGGTGCTCGAGCCATGAAGGAAGATGGAGGAAGCGAAACGCACGTTCCTACGTGAAAGAAGCCAAGCCGAGAAGGCGACGCACTGTAGGCCACTACTAGGCGAGATTCTGGAAAAGGCAAAACTATGGGGATGGTGTGAAGATGAGCGGGTGCAGGGGTGGGAAGGGAGAGACAAACGGGCGAGGACTCTGAGCGCGTGAAATACTCCGGATGGTGTTATAACGGTGGACACGCATCATTACACATTTGTGCAAACCCACAGAACGGACACCACCAAGGGGGAGCCCTCACGTCAGCTCCGGCCTCTGCGGGATCAGGATGTGTCTGTGTGGGTTCATCCTTGGTAACAAACGTGTCATTCTGGTGAGTGAGGATGACAGTGGAGGCCGAGCATGTGTGGGGCACAGGGGGATACAGGAAATCTTGTACCTTCCTCTCAATTTTATTGTAAACGTAAAACTGCTGTAAAAAAATAAACGGCTCTTTAAAAAAAAACCAACTGGTGAGACTTATGGCTATATCTAAATAAATGTGGATGTGTATATTGTAAAAAAAGATCAAAATCTGGAACTGAAACTTTCATGATTTCAACTTTGGAAGTGGAGAAGGAAGAAGCGTGAAGACGCGCCGATGGGCTCGAGCTGTGCCAGGGCGGGTTCCAGAGACAGATCAGTTTAGATCCTGAGAGCGACAGTCTGCTCCACAATTTCTAATTGCGACAGGTTGTTTGGGCGGCTCCTGGAAAATTTCATTTCTCAACATGCATTTGTTAAGCTGGTTTGCTTTATGTTGTTTTTTTTCTGTTATATTTCTGTGCACGTGATCCTTCTTAATACAGTGTTTAAAAAACAACAGGGCCCGGCCCGGTGGCGCAGCGGTTAAGTTCACACGTTCCGCTTCTCGGCAGCCCGGGGTTCGCCAGTTCAGATCCCAGGTGCGGACATGGCACCGCTTGTCAAGCCATGCTGTGGCAGGCGTCCCACATATAAAGTAGAGGAAGATGGGCACGAATGTTAGCTCAGGGCCAGTCTTCCTCAGCAAAAAAGAGGAGGATTGGCAGCAGATGTTAGCTCAGGGCTAATCTTCCTCAAGAAAAAAACAACAGAACAAAAGAGGGTGGGAACCCATTCCAGTGGAGTCTGACTCTTCTTGTGGACTAGGTGGGCTGTGGCCGAGATCACACCGGCCCTGTGGGCGTCTCCAGGGGCACAGCAACCCTGTCATGTCTGTTTGGAGAATGGCTCAGATGTGACACATGGCCCTCTCGTCACATCACACACACTGCAGGGCCATCCTCAGTCCTGAGACTGCAATGATCTGAGATCAGACATGCACCCACTCCCAAAGAAAACAGTTCTGTCAGCTGGACGACATGCCTCAGCTTTACTCAGAAAATCTGTAGCCCCAGCCGTGACGCTGGCAGGGGCCGCTCTTCTCCCAAGTCCCGCTCACCCTTCCTAGTCCCCTAGAGATACACGTGGCTTAACCCCGTCGGCAGACCAAACTGCTCTCCAGGTCTTTCTTTTTTCCCACCGTGCTTACTGACATATTTCCTGAAAAAATGAGGGAACCGGGAAACCACACTGGTTAAGAGCACAGGAGCCAGACACTGCCAGCTCAGACACAGCCTCGCGCCAGCTCAGTGGCCTTGGCAAGTCACCTGCTCTCGAAGCCTCAGGATCCTTACCAGTCAATGGGCATAAGAACTGACTTCACAGCCGCGGATCAAGTGAGCTGCTGTGTGAAGGGCTTGTCGTTAGCTCGCTGCCTGGCCCACAGTCATCGCTCTTTCTCTCTACCGGTTCTGGTTTCACAGACCCACACCTCCCTCAGGCCCTTCTTGATTAAGAAGGAATGCGGGATAAATACGGATTTGACCAGCAGACAGGACACAGAGTTGCATTCTGTAACTAAGTGACCTTGGAAGATGGAAGGTTTTCCTAGCCTGTGGTTAAAATATCAAGCTTTCTCACCAGAGAAGAGAGCCCCAGGAAGAAAGCAGCGAGAAGCACAGTGCAAGGGCCCTGAGCCCCAAGGGAGGCACAGCAAGGGACGAGCCATGGCGGTCCCTCCCCTTCGCATCCTATCTACTGGCTGCTGTGCTGTGCTGTCCGTGGGGTTGCTGGAAAGTTCTGAGCCACCTACCTGGAGGCCGACTGTTCTGGTTCCTCCCGGCTCTGCTCTGCAGAGGGAGCCCGTCCAGGGCTGCCTTCCAACTCTTCAGGGTGAGGCACGTGGCCCACCTGGGAACTCCGGGGGGCCCCGGCAGAGTCTCCTAGCCTCGGGTTCTTTGGGGGTCTCGGAGTATGGATTCCTTCTCCTCCTGCTTAGAGACAGAGGGGGATGAACGGGTGAGGTACCACGGCTGACAACCCAACGCGGCAGGACCCCTGCTCCAACGCTCGCCTGGAGAGCCAGCTCGGGCTGGAACCTCGTCCAGGAGGTGGTACGTGGGAGCTTACGAGGCCATTTACCTGCGGCCTGGCCACGGCTGAGGCTGACCCCCAAGGTGGCCTGGCCTGGCTCCCAGCCATGTGAGATACCCTGGCCCAGCGACGTTCTCTCTGGGGAAGTGGCAGGAGGCGTGTGCTGGCTCCTGCAGGTCTCAGCCAAACATCCCTGCAGAGGGGCCACCCTGACTCCTCTCGAGAGCACCCCCATGCAGGCCCATGCTCTCTTCTCTTCACTTCACAGCTTTCCTGCGAGCACCCCGTGTCCTGGGTCATTTTCTGGATCTCCCACTACGACCTGCTGCACACGGGGAGGGGCCTCGTCTGCAGGTTCCAGGCTCCCAGAGGAGCATCTAGCCCATCTCTCCCGGGAGACGCAGATGGGACTGAGCTATGGACCCTCTAGTTTTCCGTGATATCCGCAGAGCATCCACCCTGGGAGAACTGGGACCCCAGAGGCAGAGTGCCATGGAGGCGATGTCTCAGGCACCTCCTGGTCCCTTGCATGTCTGCGCTACCTTCCCCATCACCGAGAGCAATTTAGAGCCTAAAGGCGCTTATTAACACCTGTTTGTTGAATGAAGGAAACTGCCTTACACAGAACCTGCCCACGGTGCCTGGCTTGTCAGATCTGCCCGTGTTCAACCCAACATAGTCACCGATTCAATAAACAAACGCCGAGTCCCATGCCAGACAGGGTCCCGAGAACCCGGCTGTGCTGGGATAAAACTCCGAGGGAGGGTCCTACTGTCGCGCTCATTTTATAGATCAGAAAGCCAAGGCACGCGGAGGCCAAGGAGTCTGGAACGGGACCCAGGCAGTCCAACTCGAGCCTGCACACTCAAGTGTACCTGAGCATTTATTGAGCACCTACTGTGTACTGTGCTTCTCAATACAAAAAGACAAGTCAGACCAAGGCCTGCCCCTCCTGGGGTTCAGCAGGTAGACCCCTTCCAACCTCAGCCCTTACACACTTTGAAGTGAACTCATCGAAGGGCCCCTCCTCCTACACCGAGTGCCAGGGACCTCCTCAGCGCTGCCTTGGCTGTGGCACTCCACCAGGCTGCACACAGCGCCCTTCCCATAATCTCCTCTAGTCGCAGCGATACGGCTCGTGAGCGCCACACAGAACTTCACTCCGCCGCAGCGTACGTGAGCAGCTCTCTCCGCGAGCAGCCTTGTTCTCTCTCCCCCACGAGACCTTGAGGGGGCTGGGGGCAGGAGCCGAGTCTGCTGCACCCCGATCTCATGATCGTGCTGGCCCCGAGCGAGGCTCCCACGAACGTTTGTTTTGTACACAAACACCCTCCCACCTTGTGGTTTGCCAAAAAAGGCAAACCAGAGCAGCTTTGTTTACTGGGTTTCCTAAGATGCCCCAACGCTAGCTCGCTTTGCTCATCCAATGAACACGTGTGCCAGATAAAAAGCACCAACATCAACAGAAGTGAAGGGCTTCCCATTTCCTTCCTGTGATCTGTCCCCACAGGACTCATTTAAGAGAAATGAAGGCCGACCCTTGTGTTCCATAGCAAAGGCCAAAGACGCCTCTTTCACCACCTGCCAGAATCATCTTCCTCTCTCCCCACCCCCGCCAGGACACACAGAAACTGCTGTCTCGGGCCAGCCCGGGGGGCCCCTGAGCCAGGGGGTCCCTGCCAAGAGAGGCCCTGATGACCTGCTGTGGGTGGGCCTGGCTGTCCCCAGCTTCCCCCTCTGAGGTCAGAGAAACTCCTGTGCCTCCAAGCAGCCTGCTGCTCATCTCTGCACAAAATATTTTCCCTCCGTGGGTAATTTATTTTCTATCCCACATCTTGGGAAAAAAAAGGAGTGCTACTCACTAAGTGCCCTAAGCATGCAGTAAGGAAGTCATCTCTAAACTTTCGAGAAGCTGAGGTTATCTTAGATGCTAATAAGGAAATGGAACCATGCTATGTAATGTTAGGTGTTTTCTTTTGGAAGGAGGAAATTCTATACGTATGTTGACAAGTGAGGGAAATCTGATCCACCAGGAAGTGGGAACGGAGGGTGCAGCACAGGACGTGCAAGGATGCGATTTCCTGATAAAAACACGGATCGTGCACACGCAGAGGAGGCTCCACCGTGGCAGTGTGCTGAGGGTTGCTTCCTGGCCTTGGACGCCATCCCATACAGCTGATTGCTCTCCTGGGCCAGACCTCAGCTTTGGGGGAATGGGGGAAGGAGAGACAGAACTCAACTATTTTTTGCAACTTGTCTGTAAGCACCAAATTATTCCAAAATGAAAAGTTTTTGTAAAAGCCTGGAAGGGCAATTGTGACAGCAGCACACGTGGGTGTCCCCCATGGGGTCTGTTCTCAGGACTTCACAAACACGAGCCCACACGTGAGCTCGGGGGCCCGGTTCTCAACCTCGGCACCGAGGGCACTTGGGGCTGGATCATGCCGTGTCGTGGGAGACGGGGCCGTCCTGTGTGCAGTAGGATTTCGAGCAGCACGGCCCTGACCCATTAAAGCACAGTGCCACCCCCCACGCCAACTGTGCAAACCGTCTCTAGACGCTGCCGAATTCCTCCCCCACCAGGCTGAGAATCACTGAAGGAAAGGGTAGGTGCTCTTATTACCCCGTATTTACAGACGGGGGAAACTGAGACCCAGAGCAAGCCATCTGTGGCACGCAGAGAGCAGGAGAGCTGGGATGAAGCCCGGTTTCGGTTCAAAAGTGAAGCACTTAGCCACACACCAGGTGGCCTTGCAGCCCATCCAGCCCTACTCGGAGGTCGTCTTCGAATGGGCCCTCAGCAAGGGGCACCACACCCCGAAGCCTGCACCCCGCACCCCCCCACCAGCTGTGAGACCCCCCGGGGCTGGAGGAAGCTCCACGAAGCTTTCACTTTTCCCTGTGTGCACGTCTCCGTAATTTAGACTTTCCTCAGCGGCGCATATTAGGGCACTGCTTTTCTCTAAAAGAACCTAGTATGGTCACCCAGCCCTTCTGCCAGGACGGGTCTGCCCTGCAAGCAGAGGCACAATGACCAGGGTCCACCTGAATGTCTGGGTACCTGAGGTCCGCAGCTTCTTCCTCTTGGTCATTGTCTCCCTCCCTTGAGAAACCTGGAAACAACCACCAAGCACCGTGGTTACACTCAGTCCCGGCCCCGGGGACTGACCCTGCCTCACGGAGGGCACACGCCTGTCCCCACCTGGCCATTCGGGGTCATTGGGGACTCCAGAGGGGCCACCTGGGGTCATTTGGGGTCATCCAGGGACTCCAGAGGGGCCACCTGGGGTCACTTGGGGTCATCGGGGACTCCAGAGGGGCCGCCTGGGGCCCTTCGGGGTCATCCGGGACTCCAGAGGGGCCACCTGGGACACTTCAAGGGGGGGTCCTTCCGGCCACCCGGGCCTGGGAGGGCCGGAGTCCCTTAGGTCCGCTAGGCCCACACCGACCTGGGCTGGAGGAGGCGTCCGGTGTCGCTGTCCTGTGGTGAACTAGGCAGGTCGGCCTGGGTCTGCTGGGGAAAGTCGGTTAAATTAAATTTTCTGCATTAATTTTTTGGAGAGAACACAAATTGGCCCTCACAGGGCGGAAGGGCCAGCGCTGCGGCCCCGACTTCTGGTGACCAGGCCCACACTTACCCCACCCCAACCCCCAAAAAGTGAGGACCGCCCAGACCAAGCCCCAGACGTGAGACCGCAGCCCGTAGGTGGCCCTGGGACGCCACCACCCCTGTCACCCGCGTGCGCTCCGCCTCTTTCCCGCGCACTGCGAGGCTCCGCCGCGCGCATGCGCGAAGCCAGCCCCGCCCCTCACTCTTGCGCACGCTCCGCCTATTTCCCGCGCAACCTGTGGCACCGCCCGCCGCCCCGCAACGCGCATGCGCATTCGCGCACTACCTACCGGGAGTTGTAGTTTCAGTGCGGCGGGCCCGGCAGTCCAGTGGCCGAGCTCTGGTGCCGAGGCGCCCAAAGGCCGAAGTGGAAGTGGGGCGGCCACCCCGGGGGGCGAGGGAGCGGGGTCGCTGGGCGCCAGGCGCCAACGAGGGACGCGGGGTTCAAGAAGGGCGCGTGCGCGGCGATAGGCCCCGGGGGAGGAGGCAGGGCAAGGCCAGGCGAGGGGGCGGGTGGTCCGGGCGTCCAGCCTGGAAGATGCACAAGAGGAAGGGACCCCCGGCACCCCCGGGCCGAGGCGCCGCCGCCGCCCGCCAGGTGAGTCTGTACCCCACCTACCCCGCACCCCCGGCCCCGCCGGAGGAACTCTCTCACCTCCGTCACAGGTTCAGCGGCGGGCCCCACCCCCAGGGGAACCCGATCTCCAACCCCAGGTGAGCCCCGGTCCCCGCCCCCCAGATGAGGTGAACCCTCCAGAGTGCGGCCTACTGGCCACGGTTCCCCAGCTTCTGGCGCGCCGCCCCGGGCTCAGGGCCACCTGTTGCCGCAGCAGCTCCACTCGGGGAGGGGAAGGCCTCGGATCTGGGGTAGGAAGGCCAGTTACTGCTTCCCGGGCCCAGCGCCCTTCCAACCCTCGCATCAGCCGGGGGCCAGGTCAGACTCTTTTGATCCCCATTGTACGGACGAGGACACTGAGGCCCAGAGTAGTGAAGACACCTGCCAAGGTCACAGGGATTAACAGCTTGGCCAGAGCTAAGTGCAGATCCAGAAGCACCGCCATGAGCCCAGAGGACTGTGCCTGGGCCCCTTCTCCGTCCCCCATCTCCTCTGCCTCAGTTGTGGGGAGAGTTTTATTTTTCTTGACTCTGATGGAAGGAGCCCAGGCTGTGGTTTCGTGCCCAGGTCTTACAGTCCGCCCGACCTGAAGTTCCCTTTTGGCTTCTGCACATTGGACACCTGGCTGCACAGCTGTCAGCCTCAGTTTCCTCTTCTGTAAAATGGAGGCCCTAAGATTCCCTATGTCACAGACAGTTGTGAGAATTCACTGAGATCGTTTGTGGAAAGTGCTGGAACATAGCACTCAATAAGTTTTATCATTTATGGAAAGTGCTAGAACACAGCAGTCAATAAGTGTTATCGTCATCATTATTACTGTTAGATGGAACTTTCCTTAATTGCCGGGCTTTGGCCATCTTTGACCCTCAGAAGGGCGATTTTGTACAGTTCAACCTAACATTATCAGGTCATGATTGCTGATCAGCCAGGATGAACAGACAGGTCTGTTACACAGCAAAGACCCCACTTTCAACTTCTACATGTTGTCAGGGTTCTGTTTGTTCCCGATGCCTCCGCCCCTCCTGCATGACTCCCTCTGCTGAAGATGCTGGAAGGAAAAGCCCGGGTGTGCGGAGCGGCTTTGCTCTGGGACGGGGTGTGAGGCCTGCTGTGCCCGCTGACCTTGGGCAGCAGCACATCAGGACTGTGGGCTCAGAGCAGAACGCTGGGTCCCTCCACCTGCCCTTTGCCCCATGTAGATCTGTGCCAGAGGGCCTGGCCCGTCTTGAGACACCTGTGGCATTCTGGGCCTGTTCCTGCCTCCTGGCACTCCCCAGGAAATGGCTTTTCCCGGGAGCCCTGGGTTCTCTTCCTCCTGAGGGGACTCCAGGTCCATCGTGACTGCCTCTGGGCGGGTGGGATGCGTCCCGAGGTCTGACTGGACCCCCGCTGCTCCCGCAGCTGGGCCTGCTGGTTGACCTCTCCCCTGATGGCCTGCTGGTCCCCGAGGACGGAGTTAATGACGAGGAGCTGGAGGCTGAGTTCTTGGCCCTGGTAGGGGGCCAGCCGCAAGCTCTGGAGAAGCTCAAAGGCAGAGGTGAGACTCAACGCCCCTGAAGATCTTCTGAGCTTTGGTGTGGGCTGGGCTCAGAGCTGGGCGCCGGGGAGACGGAGCGGGGCCCTGTCCTCCAGAACCCCCAGTCTGGGGAAGAGGTTAAGCGATCAACTCTGGACCCAGAGGGAGGGTTCGAATCCCAGCTCTGCCACTTACTGGTTGTGTCACCGGATGAGTCCCAGTACCTGTGTGGGCTTCGGTTTCCCCACCTGTAAGATGGGAATCATGACCACTCCTACATCACAGGAGTCAACCTCCTGGTGTTCATAAAGCCTTTCACACAGGGCCCAGCTGGTCCTCCAGCTTGCTGTCCCGTACTCAGCACTGGGACAGGGCACAGAGTGATGGGAGAGGATGGGTTCCCGGAGGAGGCACCCACCATGGGGAGGGCCAGGTGGAGAGTTGGGGAGGGGTCACAGCACGTGCAAAGGCCCCAGGGGAGATGGCAGGGCCAGTGGACTCTGCAGTGGCCGAGTGGGGCTGGAGCTCAGAGGGCAAACGGAGTCTTTACACTTTTTAGCTAATACAGTCAATCATCATTATTTGTGAATTCCGTACTTGTGAATTTACCTACTAGCTACAGTTTCTTTGGAACACCAAAATCACTTTTTGTGGGACTTTTACAGTCATTCACAGGCGTGTACTGAGCCACAGAAAGATAATCTCCCAATGCCATCCCCAGGCGAGGCAGAGCTCTGTCTTATCTCATCGCGTTTTGTAAGCAAGCGTCCTTTTCTCAGTCTGTTTAGTGCCGCATTTTTCTCATTTTGGTGCTTTTTGTTGGTGATTTTGCTCTTCAAAATGGCCCTGAAACATAGTGCTGAGTGCTGTCTCCTGTCCCTCAGCACAAGAAGGCTCTGACGTTCCCTGTGGAGAAATTCCACGTGGGGTGAGCTTCATTCAGGCATGAGTGACGGGGCCGTCAGACTTGAGTTCACTGTTAACACTCAGCAAATGTAGGAAATAAGGTGTCTTTCCTTAGAAACACGCATAAAACAGGGTCTTGTATTGACCGGTTGGTGAACATACTGTGACCAGAGGCTCACAGAAACCTAACCCCGTATTTCCTCCAGGAGCCATGGTTCAGCATCCGCTAATTCGGTGTTTGCGACAACTTTATATGCCATAACGACCCTGAATAACAAGAAGATCTCGAATAACAAAGTGCTGACCATGTGCTGTTCCAGGAGCTTCATTTACCTTTAGTCCCCAAGTCTCCTAGTGAGGGAGAAACTGTTGTTGTCCCCATGGAACAGAGCGGGAGATTGAGGCCCAGGGAGGGCGTGACTTGCTTGGGGTCCGCGGTGGGAAGGCTGCGGTCAGGCTCGGCTCAGGCTTGACGAGGAGGAGGTGGGCGGGCGAGGCCGGCAGGGACCAGATCACACATGCGGCCCGAGGGCAGCAGGGTGCCATGCACGGCCAGGGAGGCACCTGCCACCCCGCTCCCCAATACCCTGTTCTTGGGGGCTGTGGGTGATGGGGACTGGAGGCCGGGGACTCTTGAAGGATGCTGGTCCAGCTGGGCTTCCCCTGCTGCCAGGTCCCCTGCCCATGGAGGCCATTGAGAAGATGGCCAGCCTGTGCATGAGAGACCCGGATGAGGAGGAGGAGGGCACGGACGAGGAGGACGTGGAGGCTGATGACGACCTGCTGGTGAGCGCCCTGGGTCGGGTGGGGGGCCCCCTCCTGTGGCTGTCCTGTCCAGCGGGTCCTCACCCCCAGGCCCCCGCCCACTGTGTGTCCCTAGGCGGAACTGGATGAGGTCCTCGGGGAGGAGCAGAAGGCTCTGGAGCCACGCCCTCCCGTGGTCCAGGTAAGTGCCACTGGCCCTGCTCCCTACAGCCTGGGGTCCAGGCCCTCCCCTGCCCCTCGCAGCCGTGTGACCTTGGGCAGGGACAGGACAGCTGCACTGGGAACAGGGACGTGATTTCTGCCCCACTGGGGTGGGGGCAGCTGGCGCAGGGCCAACGTGCCCGGTGCGCAGTAGGCTCTCAACCGAGCGAACTCTCAGGGTCACCACCCCAACCGTGCGCCTGACCCCTCCCGCAGCCGAAGACCGTGGCCCCGGGCCCAGGCGTGGAGGCCACCTTGCAGGAGAGGCTGGCCCTCTACCAGACAGCGATCGAAAGCGCTCGGCAAGCTGGAGACGGTGCCAAGGTGCGGCGCTACGACCGGGGCCTGAAGGTGAGCGGCCAGACAGGAGGGTGGGGACCCAGCCACCGCCCTGCACCTGGTCTGCGTTCCTCTGAAACCACGTTCACACCCCCTCCCAGACTCTGGAGAGCCTGCTGGCCTCTGTCCGCAAGGGCAACGCCGTCGACGAAGCGGACATCCCGCCGCCCGTGGCCGTGGGGAGGGGCCCGGCCGCCGTGCCCAGCCATACCCCTGCTCCCGCCCCACCGGGCCTTCCCGCCCCACCAGCCCCGGAGCCCAGGGTGTTCGTGGAAGGTCCTCCGCTCACTGCCCCCACGTCATCTCTGGGCTTGGCTAAGCCCCAGCCGCCCCCAGGTAGGCCAGGGGCAGGGCCGGGCTGACGTGGAATGGGGATACTCAGCGGCAGGCCCCTCTGGGGGCACAGGCACTCATTGGGTATTTTTCACACCCCTCTCCTTCAAGGTCCTCCTGCCCCTGGAGTTCATTAATACCTTCCAAGGGCACACGGGCGCACAGAGAGGTTTTTTTGTGTATGGTGTTGGTAAAATATACATAACCTACTCTTTGCAATTTTAACCATTTTTCAGTGTGTAATCGAGTGGCATTTAGCACTTCGCAATGTTGTGCAACCATTGCTTCTGTCATTTCCAAAACTTTCTCATCGCCATAAGCAGAAACTTTCCCCATTGACCAGTGGCTCCCCGCGACCCCTCCCCAGCCCCTGTGGCCTTGAGTCTACCTTCTGTGTCCGTGGGTTTGCCTGTCCCAGCATCCCAGTAAGTAGACCCAGGCAGAGTCCATCCTTCCTTGCCTGGCTTCTTTCACGTGGCCTAACGTCGCAGCATGTGTCAGCGCTCCGTGTCCTTTTAAGGACATTCCCAGACTTGGAGTTTTGAGTGAATGATTCCCAAGCCCTTGACTTGTCTGTCTTCTCTCCTAAAACTTGCCTCTGCTCATCGCAAGAGGTTTCTGTTGCCAACCTCTCCCTTCCCACTTGCCCTCCTCCCACTGTAGGAAGGAGCCCCCATCCCAGCTTCCAGAAGATGAGCACGGGCCTCTGCCCCGGGGCACACGCTGCCCTGGTGGGAACCAGGGAAACATCCTATATGCCGGCCTGGGGCAGAGAAAGTGGGCCCTGGCTTTCTGAACCCTCCACAGCCAGGCTGGTCTGTAAACCGTGGTTTTTGGCAAAGTTCAAAGAGGACTATTGGAGATTGTCACCTGAAATTCTCAGTTGAAATCACCACAAATGTTTCCCAGGGGTTTTAGGGCCTAGTGTGGCAGGGGCCCAGGGGAGTCCTGGGAGCGGTGGGCCCAGCCCCGACTGTGGGCCAGAAGCGCCCTGCCGGTCAGATCTTACTCCTGGCCTACAAAAACAGTGGATCACAAAGGTCACGGTGTTTAGGCTTTGCTCAGTAACGTGCTCATAGCAATTGGGACAATAATTCAACCTGGAAGAAAACTTTGTTGTGACAGGAAACAAAACCAATTAACCGCCAAGGCGTCTGGCTTCCACCTGCAGATGCCTTCTCAGGCGGGGCCGCCCGAGCTGAAAGCCCGGGTCCTGCCATCAGTCTGAGAAGCGCTGCGCGCTGCTCTCCAGGGCTGTCTAGGGCTCATGGACACTGGGCAGTGTACTGTTTTCCTTTGCCTTTTTATACCAACAGTTGTTCCTGTCGCTTTGAGCCGCGAGCGCCTGCCCCTGAAAGCGTCAAGCTTGTGATTCGAAGCTGCCTAACGTGCTGTTGCAATGGTAGCTTCATCCTCTGTTCCCAGCTTTCCACCATGCTGCGTGGATGCATTTTGGTTGCACAAGTGTACAATAGGGTGGTCCAACAAAAGCTGTCACGTACCCACATGTATCGTGTTAGGATGCAGTTCTAGAGGGATATGGATGTAAACAAAAGAAGACATGAAACTTCTGGCTGCTCAAAGTGAGGCCCAGGGTAGATTTAAAGAGTAAATGTTGGTATATGCTCCAAAGAATGGAAAGCAGGGACCTGGAGAGAGATCTGTACACTCGTGTCCACACCAGCATCGTTCACAATAGCCAGAACGCGGAGCAACCCAGTGTCCATCGCTGGACCAATGGGTCAACACCGTGTGGTCCGTCTATACAATAGAATGTTATTCAGGCTTAAAAAGGACATTCTGTCACATGCAACAACGTGGCTGAGCCTTGAGGACATTATGCTCAGTGAAATAAGATGGTCACAAAAGGACAAAAGCTGTATGATGCCACTTAGGGCAGGTCCCTGGAGGAGTGAGATGCATAGAGACAGGAAGTGGATGGTGAGGCCAGGGGCTGGGGGACGGGGTGGGGAGTTGTTTCGTGGGGACAGAGTTTCAGTTCTGGAAGATGAAAAGAGTTCTGGAGATGGACGATGGGGATGGTTGCACGACAGTGAGAATGTGCTTAATGCCACTGAACTGGACACTTAAAAAAGATGAAAATGGTGGTTTTTATGTTATGTGTATTTTAGCACAATTTTAAAAAATGAAAGTGAATATTGGTGACTTTCAAATCACCACAGGAGTTAAGATACGTTAAATTTTAAAGAGCAGCGTGATGGTGTTCTTTTTCAAATGTCAATATTTGCAAGACGTTGGGAATGACAAGCTTGGCCACTTTTTAAACATAAGATGAAAAGTTTTGGATGTCAACTTAAAAGTGTGTCAGGGGACATAAGGTTTTCCAAAATTCCCTTGGGGGCAAAACAGTAGTGGCTCAGGAGCCTGCCAGACCTGGGGCTGAGTCCCCACTGTGCCGTCTTCAAGCTGTGTGACCTCGGGGAGGCAGCATCCTCTCTCTGAGCCTCAATTCTCACGTCTGTAAAATGGGCCCCAGATCAGTCTTTGTTGAGAGAATAAAGTAACAATGGTGTGTGCGGAGAACTCAGCTAAGCCCTGGCTGCATCCTGTTCACCGTTCCCCTTGCAGGTTCCTGCAGCCCTGG
This sequence comes from Equus quagga, assembly GCF_021613505.1. NCBI lineage: Eukaryota > Metazoa > Chordata > Mammalia > Perissodactyla > Equidae > Equus > Equus quagga. Next base: position 84,356,083 of record NC_060280.1, on the reverse strand, counting down.
CCCCCTGGCCCCGCTGCAGAGCCGCCAGCGCGAGTACAAGCTGGCGGCCCTCCACGCCAAACAGCAGGGAGATAACGCAGCTGCCACCAGGCTCTTCCGCGTGGCCAAGGTGCGTCCAGAGGGGCGGACAGAGCTGGACGGGCAGTACAGGACGCTTCTGACATTTCGTGGTGGCAAAGAACTTGGCCTCCAGAGTCAGACAGGCCTGGATCTGGATCCCGGCTTGTCACTTCCTAGGTGTACTTTGCTGCCTCCTGAAGCCTCAGTTTACCCCCTCTGTGAAATGGGCGTCAGTGTGAGAAGAGGCTTCGGCACCATGGTGCAAAGGCAGGGACAGAGCTCGGAGTCTGTGTTGTGTGGCGGGGCGTGGCGGCTCCTGGCCCCCAGCTGCAGCCTCCTCTCTGATCTGCTTCCTTCTCCCAGGGCTTTGATGCCATCCTGGAGGCGCTGAGCCGGGGGGAGCCTGTGGACCTGTCCCACCTACCCCCTCCACCTGGTGAGGACCCCATCCTGCCCGCCCCGTAGGACTGCTGCAGGCTTACACCCAGTTCCTTCTAATGCTGCTCCCCGTTGGGCGGGCCTGGGAACTCTCTCAGGCCGGACCAGCCTGGGGCGGCCACAAGTAAGCACCTCATTGGCTGGAACTTTCTGCCCCCAGACCAGCTGCCCCCAGACCCACCGTCCCTGCCACCGCAGCCTCCAGCTCCCGCCATGGTGCCCTCCACACCAGGTAGGCTCCTGGGACCCTCTGGGGTGGCAGGCTGGGGCCAGACAGTCTCCCGTTCCCTAGACTCTTAACTCTGCCCCCTGTCCGGCCCAGAGGGTCCCGCAGCCCCGCGGACTCTCCTGGAGGCGCTGGAGCAGCGGATGGAACGGTACCGTGCGGCCGCAGCGCAGGCCAAGGCCAAAGGCGACGAGCGGAAGGCTCGCATGCACGAGCGCATCGTCAAGGTGAGTCGGGGCCGGGCAGGCGCACGGCCTTGGAGATGCTGCCCGGCAGCCCTCACACTCGTGTCCCCCGCAGCAATACCAAGATGCCATCCGAGCCCACAAAGCTGGCCGGGCTGTGGATGTGGCCGAGCTCCCCGTGCCCCCAGGTAGGCTGCGCCTCTGCCCCCACTCCTCCAGCCTCTGAGCCTTGCAGGGGCTCTTCCTCTGCCTGTGCAGGCTCAGGGAGCTGATCGACACATGTGGGGACTCCGCAAGCTTGCTAGACAGTTGGTAGCTTGCAATCGGTCACGATGGGAGTGTTGACACCATGGAAATGAGCAAACTCTAAGAATCAGGTTCATTTGGAGAGCCGGGTCCCCACCTGTCACTGTCTGATTCTGTTTTCTTGGTGTTGGGCTCACTCCTCCCCAGTCAGCAGCTCTCAGCCTTACAGACACTGACTCAGCCTCCCGTCAGTCCCCCGGTGGGTGGAGGCCTCCTCTGGGTTCTCAGAGCTGCCTGTGTCCCCCATGAGTGTAATTACCTCTCTGCACCTCGGTCCCCTGGGCATCCCTCCAGGCCAGGACCAGCCCTGTGCCAGCACCCCCATCCCGCAGCACTTACCTGCGGGAATCTGGTTGAGGCCTGGGGTCAGGCGAGAGGAGCCACACGGCAGGAGGGAGGTGGAAGGCACTGGGGTCTGCGCGTAACCCAGAGCAGCTCCTTCCTGAATGCGGAGGAGCCTCAAAGGCCCCAGGCTGCTTAGAAGGAGGAACCCACGGCTCCACCATCATGGCTTGGGTCTCCCCTTCCTGACCCGGCCCTGACCGGCCGCCCAGGCTTTCCCCCCATCCAGGGCCTGGAGGCCACTGAGCCCACCCAGCAGAGCCTGGTGGGGGTCCTGGAGACTGCCATGAAGCTGGCCAACCAGGACGAAGGCCCGGAGGATGAAGAGGATGAGGCGCCTAAGAAGGTGTGAGGGGCTGGGGCCTTGGGGAGTAGCAGGGCCTGGCAGCCCATCAAAGCCCTCACGGTCCCGGCCAGGAGCCGGACAGAACTGGCCTCATACCTGGACTGCCACGTCCTGGCTGTGTGGCCATGGACAAGTCCTCATGCTCTCTGAGCCTCAGTCTCCTCGTCTGTGGAGTGGGCGTGGTGATAGTAATAGTCCTCACCTCCCCGGGCCGGTGTGAAGGTTTGGCCAGAGCAGGACTGCGCGTGTGCTCAGCGCTGAGCAGAGACTCAGGGCCCCTGTTGTTGGTGTTGGGCCCGGGCCCTTTGGGGAGTGGACTTGTCGCGGGCACTGGGAAAGCTCTGACTTCCTCTCCATCCCTCAGCAGCCCAACAGCCCTCCGGCCCCCACGGCCCAGCCCAAGGCCCCCGCTCCAAGGGCACCCCAGTCAGGATCCACCTCAGCAGGCAAAGCAGCCCCCAAAGGCACATCCACCAGAGGTAGGTGTGTCCTCCCCGCCCGGCTGCCCGTGGCTGGCCATGGGCTGGGCAGCGCCTACAGATGCCCCTGTGTCCACAGCCCAGCAGCAGCTGGCCTTCCTGGAGGGCCGCAAGAAGCAGCTCCTGCAGGCCGCACTGCGGGCCAAGCAGAAGAACGATGTGGAGGGCGCCAAGATGCACCTGCGCCAGGCCAAGGGGCTGGAGCCCATGCTGGAGGCCTCGCGCAATGGGCTGCCTGTGGATATCGCCAAGGTGAATGCTCCTGGCCTGCTGGACCTGTCCAGGCACCTGCCCGACCGACTCCAGCTGCTTGGCAGCCACGTGACTCAGAGTGTGTTAGGCAGAGTCCAGGTTCAGTAACCAATAGGCCCCAGGGCAGTGGCTGAAACAAGACAGACTCACTGTGGTCTGGGGCCCAGGTGCCTCCCATCTGGTTGCCTTGTGCACCCAAAGAGATCGTCCTTGTGGTCCAAGTGGACCGCTGCTCTGTCAGCATCCAGCCCGTGGGAAAGGGTGAGAGAGAGAAAGGACAGGGCAAGCAGTTCCCTTTAAAGGGAGTGTCATGGAGCTGCCATCGCTTCTCCTTGCCTCCCATTGCCCAGAACTGAGTCACATGGCCACACCTAGCTGCAAGGGAGGCTGGGACATGTAGTTTCTTGCTGAGCTGCTGCCTGCCCAGCCAGAAGTCCATCGCTAGGGAATAGGGGGTTGGGGTCAGGTTTTGGGGGAGACAGCAGATTCTGCCTCTATGGGCAGGACCATGCACCTCTCTCTGAGCCTCACTTTTCTCCTTGGAGGGGAAGAAAGAGCAGGGCAGGGGCCAGAGCGGTGGTCAGGAGGGTGGACGTTTCTGCAGAGCCCTGGCTGGGCCCCTCCCCATGAGCCCGTCCTCCCCACGAGCCCGTCCTCCCCAGGTGCCGCCGGCCCCCGTCAACAAGGATGACTTCGCCCTGGTCCAGCGGCCGGGCCCGGGTCTGTCCCAGGAGTGCATCCGGCGCTACGGGGAACTCACCAGGCTCATTCGGCAGCAGCACGAGGTGAGGGGGGCCCTGGCCCAGGCACAGGCCTCCCCTGGTCATGGCCCCCGACCCTCCCCACACTGTCTCTGCTCCCCAGATGTGCCTGAACCACTCGAACCAGTTCACCCACCTGGGCAACATCGCTGAAACCAGCAAGTAAGCACCCCTGCCCCCACCCTGCCCGCCCTGGGGACCTGGGGCCTGAGCAGGCCCTCTCGCTGCAGATTTGAGAAGCTGGCGGAAGACTGTAAGCAGAGCATGGAGACTCTGAAGCAGGCCTTCGCCCGGGGGCTCCCCACACCCCCTGCCCGCTTCGAGCAGAGAACCTTCAGTGTCATCAAGTAAGGCCCTGACCCCCAAACAACCCCCGCCCAGACGCCCCTGTGGAGAGGGGTTTGCCCTCCCGAGAAGCTGGCAGACGACTTGCCGCTAGAAGAGAGTTTGGGTGGGTGGTGGGAGCACAGCACGTGCAAGGGTCCTGAGGCAGAAGGATGGCAATGGGGTATTGGTAGTGACACATTTGAGGATGGTGGTGATCTAGGGAGTGCAGAGATGTGACTTGTCCCAGGGGCCTGAGCAAGCCCGCCTGGTGGTGGTTGTTGGTCCTGCTCCAGTCCAGTCTTCCCACACCCCAGGGAATTGGGGTCATCTTTCCCATTTATGGATGAGGGTGCGTGCAGCCACTAGGATAACTACCTCGGATAACCTACACCCCTTACCCTGGCTCCCTCGTGTCTGTACAGTCTGGCTCCTGTCACCTCATCTCTGCCCACTGTCCCCACTTTGCTCACCTTCTGCCACACAGGCCTCTTTTCAGTCCCTCTGACACGCTAACCGACAGGCAGCCTCTCCCCTGGCTGTTGCCTCTGCACAGACCCTCGTCCCCAGGTTTCCATGGAGCAGCTCCTTCTTGACACCCGGAGTCCCCTGTGATGTCACCTCCTCTGAGAGGCCCTCCCCGACCCACTGTCTAAGCAGCCCCGCTGAGTACACTCTGCTCACGCCACCTGGGCCCAGGGATGGTGTCTCTCTCGCTGCCCTCCCTGGCAGTGAGCACGCCGGCCAGCACAGAGCAGGGGGCTTCAGAAACATTGTCAAATGAGGAGAAGGCCCCAGAGCAGCTGGGCACTGGCTGGGGAAGGGGAGGGGGCTCCAGAAATACCGGGCAGTGAAGGGAGGGTTCCCCAGCAGCAGCGCCACTGGCTGGTGCAAAGTCAGTACCGAATAAATGTGTGCAGACTGAAGAAAGGCCCCACCGGTGAGCCACGGGCAGAACTGGCCAGAGCACTCCAGTCTGTCCGGTTCTGAAACTGTAGCCCGGGGGCTGGAACGCCCCCGAAGGCCCGCGTGGCTCTGTCCCCCACCCCCGCCGAGGGAGAAGGGCTGGCAGGCAGTGAGGCTGAGGCGCCTGTCTCCCGCCTGCCCTCCCGAAGGCTCTTCCCTGACCTCAGCAGCAACGACATGCTTCTGTTCATCGTCAAGGGCATTGGCTTGCCCACGCCCCCAGGTGAGGGCGCGGGGGGGTGCTCAGGGCCATGGGGACCACCTCTCTGCCCGGCTCGGAGCCTCGTCTGACCCTCCTCTGCCCGCAGGGCTGTCCCCTGGTGACCTGGATGTCTTCGTTCGGTTCGACTTCCCCTATCCCAACGTGGTAGGTGGAGAGCCGAGGGGGGACGGGCGTGAGCCCCCTCAGGCCTGGGGTGGGGCGTCGGGCAGGGCTCCAGGGCCAGCGCCCAGCCCCTGAGCCTTCCTGCCTCCTGTCTGGTCACAGGAGGAAGCTCAGAAAGACAAGACCAGTGTGATCAAGAACACGGACTCCCCCGGTGAGCCAAGCCTCGGGTGGCGGCTCCCCAGCCCCTGCGGAAGGAGCAGGGGCCATGCCTAACCCCAACCCCTTCCTCCCGCCGTCCCGCTTCCCAAGCAGAGTTCAAGGAGCAGTTCAAGCTCTGCATCCACCGAGGCCACCGTGGCTTCCGCAGGGCCATCCAGACCAAGGGCATCAAGTTCGAAGTGGTCCACAAGGGGTGAGCTGGGGCTGTGGGCACTGCGGGGGCTCCCGGGGGCCAGGCGCTGCCTGGGCCAACCATCCCTCACGCACACAGGGGGCTGTTCAAGACCGACCGGGTCCTGGGCACAGCCCAGCTGAAGCTGGAGGCCCTGGAGACAGCGTGCGAGGTCCGGGAGGTCCTGGAGGTGAGGGGGAGGCTCACCCAGACGCCACGGTGTGCCACGCCACTCGGTGATGTCACCCAGATGCTCCCGCAGGCCACAGCCTCCCAGAGTCTCCTCTGCTGACCCAGACCCTCCCCTGGCGTGCCAGGGCTCCCCACCCCCAGCCCTGCCTACTCCCAGCACCCTGCTCCATCCTCGCCGCCAGCTGTCTGAGCCATACCCAGGGCTCAGATTTTGGGAATTGCCCTGGTTCTGCCTGTCCCCAGCCCTGGACCCTTCCAACAGCCTCCTCTCCCACCCAGGTCCTGGACGGTCGCCGGCCCACAGGGGGCCGGCTGGAGGTGATGGTCCGGATTCGGGAGCCACTGACGGCCCAGCAGTTGGAGACCACAACCGAGAGGTGGCTGGTCATTGACCCCGTGCCGGCAGCTATGCCCCCCGTGAGGCTCCTAGACAGTGTGGCGGCCCCGGGAGGGAGGCTGGGTCAGGGCTGAGACTCAAGGCTCCTGCTTTCCTCTGAAGCAGGTTGCTGGGTCCAAAGGGAAGGCTCCCCCCGGACCTGCCCCCACAAGGGAGCCAGGGAACAGGTAGGTGGCTGGGTCAGGCCATCTGGAGAGAGCCCCCCTCTTTCTGTCTCAGCCCCTCCTGGACACTTTCCCATCAGGCACAAATTGGAGCATGTCCCTCCCTGCTTCAGAACCTTTCCTGGCTCCCCTTCTCCTGGAGGATCTAGTTTAAACTTCTTAGCTTGATCTTTAAGACCTTTTGTGATCTGATCATTGTCAATATATTCAGCTTTTTGTCTCCGCACTTCCTCCTGTTGGTTCATGGTTACACCTAGTTTGCACTGGCCTCTGGGCTTCTTTCTGTTACCAGGCCCTGAGCATCCCTACCCCCACACTTGCTTCCTGCTCCTCTGCCCAACTCTGTCTGCTTTCGGTCCCTTCTTGGCTGTGGCCTCCTCCAGGAAGCCCTCCCTGACCAACTGGCCTCCCAGTTGCCTGGGTGTGCAGCCATCATCCCCACTAGGTTGTGGGCTCAGCAAACTGGGGTGGGCCTGGCTTGTCTCCTGCTGTTCCCCAGTGCCCGGAGTGACTTGAATTAATGAAGTCGGGCGTGGGGATCCCTGCGGCCCCTCATCCCTCCCCTACCCCATAGATCAGCCCGGCCCCTGCATAGCCTCAGTGTACTGGCCTTCGACCAAGAGCGGCTGGAGCGGAAGGTGGGTGCCTGGGCCAGTCATCTGTCCCCCTTGGGTGGGGTGGAACTAGGGGGTCTGTGGGCCCAGGCAGGGCCCTCACAGCCCCTCTGCCTCCCCCAGATCCTGGCCCTCAGGCAGGCACGGCGGCCAGTGCCCCCGGAGGTGGCCCAGCAGTACCAGGACATCATGCAACGCAGCCAGTGGCAGAGGACGCAGCTAGAGCAGGGGGGCCCGGGCATGCGGCGAGGTAGGGCTCCTGGCAGGCCCTCAGGGGAGGGGGGTCTGGCCCCTGGGCCTTCTGACCCCTGCTTACCCTCCTCCCCGCCCCCCCCCCACAGAGTACGTGGCCCAGCTGGAGCGGCAGCTGCAGTTTTACACGGAGGCCGCCCGGCGCCTGGGCAGCGACGGCAGCAGAGTGAGCCGGGCGAGGGGCGGGTGAGGGCTGGGCGGGCTTTTGGGGGCCAGGCCGCGCGGGCTGCCCACTGACCGCCCATTGCCCCCAGGAGGCTGCAAAGGAGGCACTGTACCGACGGAACCTGGTAGAGGGCGAGGTGAGCAGTGTGGGCGTCAAGGGTGGGGGTGGCCGTGGCCATGGCCCCTGACCCCAGCGCCTCTCCCCCAGCTGCAGCGGCTCCGCAGGTGAGGGGCTGACGGGGTGGGCAGCCCAGGCCCTGGCACCAGAGGAGCTGACGCGGCCGCAGACCAGACTAGCAGACAATCAGCGGACAGTCGGCTCCGAGTGGACACATTCCCCGTGGGGCCCACCCAGCCAGAGCTGCCCTGTCGGGGGCGTCGGGTCGGTGCCCACCAGCCAGCGCATGCCCCTCGCCCAGGCCTGGCCGGGTAGGCCCTGGAGAGTCCCGTTTGCACAGCCTGGGGGCGTGTGGCTCCTGGCCTCCATGGAGGTGGGGGAGGCTCGGACCAACCCTGAGGCCCCCGCAAGCACTTTACGTCCTGTCACTCCCAGCCTCAGCCCTGGAGCCCACCCACGCCCCAAAGAAGCCACTGAGGCCAGCCAGAGCCTGCCAGCTCCCAGGGGTGCCCTGGCCCAGCTGGCCCAGGGCTGACAGGGGGAATAAACACCCAGGGCCACACCCAGCTCACTGTCCTGCCTTTGTCTCTCTCCGCCTCCTTGGTGGCTGGGCTGGGCTTTCCCCCACAGTCCCCCTGTGGGTGGCTGGAGAGGCCCTGCAAGAGCAGCGGGTGTTGGGGGAGTGTGGCCGCAGCTGGTGGCCTTGGGCATATCTGGGTTTACGTGTGTGGTTGGGCCATGTGTGGGGTGCTTGGTGACCCCTATGTGCCTTGAAAGCCAGTCCTGTTACTCACTGGGCAAGGGACCTGGACCAAATTGCCTGACCCACTTAGCATCCCACAACCTGTTTCCCCAGCTGGACGCGGGGGTGGGGAGAGCCCCTCGCGGCAGGTGAAGGGCGCTTGGCAGGTGGTGAGCAATTCAAAGGGTTAGACTTTATTGTCGCTGTCTCTGTCTGTGTGGGGTGGGGGGCAGGGCCGGCGTGCTCTGGCGCCTGGGATGTGAGCCGCGTGCTTCTGTTCCATTCTGTGAGTGGAGGCAGTGTCCCCACCCAGCATGGCTCAGGCAGGCCCAGCCCTCGAGGTCTGGGAGAGCCAGGTGGAGCCCCAGTTGGGCGCCGTCTCCTTAGTCCATGGCCCAGCGGAGCCCCGGGGGCCTGGGCTGCACTGCTGGGCCCCTCTGGGTTCAGGGGCCCTCTGCCCGTGGCCGACGTGGGGCTGTAGGTGGCAGCCGGACCAGGACCTGCTCAGGGTTACCTGCTGTGTCCACAACACGCAGGTGCGGGAGGCCCAGGAAGGCCTCGGGTGCGATGCTGGTCATGTGAAGCCTGTTGGCCCTGGACGGAGGGGTGGGCGTGAGGGCGGATGCAGGGGGAGGAGGCCACCCAGTCCGGAGCCACCCGGGCTGCTTGGGTCCACCACAGCCCACCCGGGTCCACCCCTGCCCTTCGCCACTAGCCCCACCCGGCCACCCTCGGGGCACCTGAGGAAGAGGGCACGCAGGCGGGGCGTGCTGAGGAAGGCCTCGGGGCCCACATAGCTGATGCGGTTGCCCTGCAGGTGCAGCTCCTCCAGGGCCTCAGGCAGGTCAGGGGGCATGAAGGACAGCTGGTTGTGACTCAGGTCCAGCACCTGGCGGGCGGGCGGGCAGAGATGGCGCCGTGGCGGCCCCAGGCCTTGGGCCAGCTACTCAGCCAAGCCCCACACTGCTCTCCTCCTCGCCTCCCTCCCCCGCCCGCCCAGCGCGGTCCCTCTTCCCCCTCCCCTCGACCCCCTTTGTGGCCGCCAGTTTCTTCCCCTCGACAGAGGTAAACGGAGCCCTCCCTGGGGCAGACCGTGTTCCCGGCGCCGGGGGCCCAGACGGAGCCCCTGCCTGGCGCGGGAGACGTCGATTCAGTCAGTCACCGAGACAGTGCTTCCCCCGCATCCTCATGCCCACCCCCTGCTCTGTCATTCACTTGGGCTGTCAATGCTTTCTGCCTAACTGGGTATTTGTGCCAGGGCCAGGAACTGTGTCATTCTGCGCCTAGAGGCACAGCGCCCGGCACCCACAGGTGCACTCAACGGTGTGGCATCGATAGGGCGCACAAGGCGCTAGAGGCCGCGGTGCTTGCTGGGGAGGTGGAGGGAGTGGTGGCAGAGGACCAGGCTGCGGGGACAGCACGGGCAAGGCCTGGAGGCTGGAGCTGTCTGACCTGCCCAGGGCTGGCGCATGGCAGGGGCTCCCGTCGTGTGGCAACTCAGAGCCCTGTGGGGAGGAGCCGGGCAGGCAGGGGGACAGAGGGGCCCTGGGGACAGTCAGTATGGCTCACCAGCCCACCCCTGACCTGGAGGGCCTGCAGTTCATGCCAGGTGCCGGGCCCAATGTCGCCCACTCGGAGCTGGTTGTGTGCCAGGCTGAGGTCCCGCAGCTGGTCCAGGCCCACCAGCGGCTCGGGCTCGAGGGCCCGCAGCTGGTTCCGCTGCAGCCGCAGGGTGTGCAGGCCGGCGGGCAGGCCGGCGGGTAGCCGTGTCAGCTGGTTGCCGGCCAGGTCGAGGCTGCGCAGGGCACGCAGCCGCCGGAAGGCCCGGGGGTGCACGTGGGCACTGGCCAGGCGGTTGTAGGCCAGGTTGAGCTCGGTGAGGCCCGGCGTGGCGGCCAGGTCACGGGCTCCCAGCATGGCCACGCGGTTGTGGGGCAGCACCAGGGCCCGCAGGCGGCGGGGCAGCGCGGGCGGCACGCGGTCCAGCCCGTTGCCGTAGAGGTGCAGCGTGTGGAGGCCCCGCAGCGGCCGCAGCGCCCCGGCAGGCAGCCCAGCCGCCCCCAGCGGGTTGTGCTGCAGCAGCAGGTAGCGCAGGCCCCGTGCCCCACGCAGCCGCGCCGCCTCCACCTGCCGGATGCGGTTGCGGCCCAGGTGCAGCACTGCCAGGGTGCGGGGCAGGCCGGCGGGCACCGCGGCCAGCTGGTTGTGGGACAGGTCCAGGTACTCGAGACGGTGCAGCTTGCTGGCGGGAGAGAGGGCCGGCCTTGGGCTGGGCACCCAGAGGTGGGGGCCCGGTGGATCTGGGGGCAGGGGAGGAGTGGTCCTGACGTTCCAACTTGGGGGCGATGAGTTGAGAGAGGTAGCTGGGAGGTAAACTTGGGGTAACCAGGGCAGGGTTCTGGGTCTGAGATCTTCATGTGGCTGCTGTGACACTGGGCGGCGGTGGGGAGCAAGGATGCTGCCAGGTGCTGGGCCGAGCCCGGCACACAGTAGGTACTCACCACATGAGGCCCTGGGTTAGGGGTCATACAGAGGAGGGGCACAGAGGGTTGGGGTCCCCGGACTCCGAATCCTCAGCCCCTACTGCCAGCACAAGGCTGTGCGCCCGTCCTGCTCGGTCCCAGGCCCACCTGAAGGTGGTGGCGTCCAGGCCGCTGTCTGTCAGCTGGTTGTGCTGGAGGTGGAGCTCACGAAGGTGGGTCTGGCGGCTCAGGGCCCCTCGGGGCACCTTGGAGATGAGGTTGTTCTGGGATGGGAGGAAAGAAGGAGGCTGAGGGTCAGAGTCAGAGGGCAGCAGGAGCCATGGAGGGCTCTCGAGGGAGGGATTGACGAGCGGGGACCTCTCTGGGGCAAGGCTGCTCAGACAGCCCTCGTGGACCCCTGCGGGGGGAGAGGCCCAAGGAAAGACATTTCTGACGGCTGGGATCCTGGGGAGGCACAGGGTCCCAGGAGTGGAGAGGGCCAAGGTGAGGGCACCTGCAGGTGGAGGCGCTCCAGCGCGGGCGGCAGGCTGGGCGGCACGTAGCGGAGCCGGTTGCTGGAGAGGCTGAGAGTGGCGACGGCCGCAGAGCCGCGGAAGGCGTCGGGGGGCAGGCCGGCGTTGCCCAGCTGGTTGTTGTGGAGGTACACGGCCCTGAGGGGAGCCAGGCTCCGGCACCCGCCTGCCTGCCTCCCCACGCCATGCCCGCCCACACCCGGCTCAGCGCCAGTGCGGGGACTGCCTGGGCGGCCGTCTGGAATTCCCCAGCCCGGGCAGCTGGGGCTCTGTCCCCCGCCTCGGACCCCTGGGCTGGGGCGCTGCCCCCTCGCACTCCCCACATCGCATAGCTGAGGCCTGGGGCCCAGCTGGGCCAGGGGCTACCTGAGCGCCGGCTTCTCCCCAAAGGTGAGAGGGAAGATCTCCGTCATTTGGTTGGCAGCCAGGTCTGCGACCCGGAGGGAGCGAGGCAGGAACTGTGGGGCCACCGAGAGCTGCGGGGCAAGCTGAGCTGGTCCTGCTGCCCCCCCGCCCCATGCCGTCCAGCTGCACGGCGCTGGGGGCCCCGCGCCGGGGGGGCTCACCTTGTTCTGGGCCACGGAGATGTGCTGCAGCTGCGTGAGCGACTCGAAGGCCTCGTCGGGCAGGCCTGGGAGGGGGCGGCGGCGAGGGGACCCAGGTCTGGCCGGGCGCGGGGTGGAGGCAGGGCGCGCCTGCTGCCAGCTGCCCGGGGCTCCTGCCGGGTCTGGCAGAGCCACCTCCAGACACCCCCTCGCTGTCCCCAAAAGCCACAGCCCCCCCTCCCCTGAGTTTCCATCCTGCTCAGCAGAGGGCAGTTCCAGGAACCGCCGCAGAGCTGCCCACAGACCCGGCCGGGGGGGAGGGGGCCCCTCACGCCGGCCCCTCACCCTCGGAGGAGATGAGGTTGTTGTGGAGGTTGAGGGTCCGCAGGCTGCTGAGGCGCGACAGCTCGTTGTAGGGGAGCTCCTGGAGTTGGTTGTTCTGTGGGGCGGGATGGGGGCAGGCCTTCACGCCCCTGACCCCGTGACCCTGAGCCTCCCACAAGCGACCCCGGCCCTGGTTCTCAGCTCCCCGTCAGCCTAAACACGTGAGCCCTGACAGCCCATCACCCCCACAGCGGATCCCAAGTGCTCCATCACCCCGACCCCAAACAAGCCCATGACTGCCGAGACGTTGACCCCCAGCATCTCCTCACGCTCACAGTTGACCCCAGGTGCCCCGCACTGGCCCCAGGACGTTGATCCCGGCACCCTCCAACCTCAGCCCCCACAATTCTAACGTCTGCATCCCCAACCCCGCTGGCCCCTGGCACGCAGACCCCAGCACTCTCATCCAGGCCAACTTGCATCAGCGCTGAGACCCCACCCTGCCCGTGAGCCCCACACCCCATCACCCTCAACCCAGCACTCCCCTGGCCCCCACCCCCTGTGGGCCCCACCTGCAGGGAGAGGTGCTGGGCCGCCCTGGTGATGTTGTCCGGGAACACCTGCAGGTCCAGGCCGTCGCAGTCCACTGTGTCGTCCCGGGGGCAGGAGCAGCGCAGCGGGCAGGCCCGAGGCGGGGGCTGCGAGCTCTCCCCAGGGTGGGGGAAGGCAGCGTCCTCCATGCCCAAGGCGGGTGGGGGGCCGGGCAGCAGCAGGAGCAGCAGCAGGCTCAGCCGCTGTGAGCGGAGGGCCAGGTCAGGGCGTCTCCCGGCTGGGCACGGGTCACCATGGCGACAGGAGCATCCCCAGATGCGGGGGCAGCCAGACCCCCCTCTCAGACCCATCCCCGCCCCCCCTTACCATGGCCAGCCCCAGCTCTGCCTTCTTGCCCGAGCTGCCGACCAGGCTCCCTGATGGAAATCAGGCGGTCACCTCCTGGAGCCTCCGCTGTGGCCGCCACCGCCCCCCCATCTCCACGCAGAGGCCACCCCCAGCCTGTTCTCCCAGGGGCTCGGGAGCTGGCCCACCCCCTTCCCCGCCCTGGGGAGGGTGGGCGGGCTGCCGGATGAGGTGGTGAGGACAGGCCGGTCCGTCCCCTCGGTCCCCCCCCAGCAGCCACCCCAGCTCTGCTTGCGTAACCTCGGCCAGCCTGGGCCCGGCCCGGGAGCAAGGAATGTTTGGGGGAAAGCTGAGATGCGCCCTGTCTGGTATTTGGGCCGACCGCAGGAGTCGGGGAGGGGGCCGGGGGGAGGACGCTGCAGCCCGCAAGAGGGTCCCCGAGGAACGGGGGCTGGCAGCAAGGGGTCAGGGCAGGCCTGGGCTCAGCCTGCCAGCCCAGACACCGGCCTGGGGACCCTCAGCCGGGTCTGCCATCTCGGCCCCTTCTCCCCTCTGCCAGCTGGCCTCCCTGGCAGCCAGACTGCCCCCTCCCCAAGTGGCCACAGGCACCAGCCGGAAGGAAATTACACGTACCAAGGTGCCCGCGAAGGACGTGTGCTCAGAGCCACAGGCCTGGGCTTGGACCCGGGCTCTGCCGCTCCTCTGGGCCTTGGTCTCTCACTCTGCAAAGTAGGGGAATGACTGTCTTACCTCGCAGGAGTGGTGTGAGGATAAATGAGAGAATGCAGATGACGTGGGCAGACAGCGCCTAGTGCATCCTGGGCCCTCAACTCCAGAGTGGCGGTGTGTGCCATGCGGCGAGGAAGCCCGTCCCTGCCCAGGTCCCTTCCCCTAGAAGTGCCCCTTACCAGCCACGTGACTTCAGGCAAGGCACTTTCCTGTCCAGCCCCAGCTTTCCCACACACAAAGTGACAATGACAGAAGACCCTCCCTGACAGGGCTGTCACAAGGCAAAGCCAAGTGGCAGACAGAAAGCTCCAAGCGTGGCATCTGCCCCTCACAAGTGGGGGTGGCTGAGCCAAAGGGCTGGCAAAGGGCCTGAAGGAGGTCGGGGTCTCCCGGCCGCAGAGCCTGAGACGAGGATTGAGTGCATTTCTCTGGGAGAAAGCAGCTGCAGGGAGGCAGGGAAGGGCCAGGGTGAAGGAAGGGACCAGTGAATAATCGCTCAGTTATCACGGGGGGTCCTCTTGCCTGGAACTCGCCATTGTTAGCACTCATAATCCTGCCTCCGGAAAACCCTTAATGTTGGGCAAATTGGGATGGTCAGTCACTCTCGTTATCAGGCAAGTTCCTGCCATAGGCAGCTGGGCTCAGTCCCGCTGGGGACGCTGAGAGGTTGCAGAGGACACCGGCTCAGAGTCACCTGCCTGTGGGGCCAGGCCTGGGGGCATTGACCCTCCAGCTCCCTCCATCAGTCGCTGGTGGGTGGCTGCCCCGAGGGCCCGAACTCCCTGGCGCTTAGGGCAGAGCAGGCTTCAGCCCTAAGGGGACTCAGGGGCCTGATGGTGGGGCCTGAGGGGTGTGGCAGGCCCAGACAGCACCTGCAACAGCACGGGGAGATGGCAGCGGTGTGGCAGTGGGCGGGAAAGAGGGGCAATGATGGAGAGAGAGGGTGTCTGCACTTTTAATGCCCCTGCCACAGCCAAGGGCACTTAGACCCAAAGAGGTGATCATTTTTGCCCACGTTTCTAAGGACTGTGTGGTCTCGGGAGGGGGGACCCTCGCAGCCCTTCAGGGCTGGGGCAGGGAGCAAGTCTCAGCTTTGGCCAGAAAAGAACAGGCCCCACCCCAAGTCCTCCATGTGGGACTGACAGCCGCTGGTTTGGACATTGTGTAGAAGGCCCTCAGTCTTCCCAGCAGAGTAAGGGGGCCAGCCCCAGGGAGCTGCTGAACTACTGCACCAAGCCTAGCCCCAGGAAGCAGCAATGAGAACCAGCTGTTGGAGTTTCTGTTGGCCTCTTTCAGTTGCAAAGGATGGAGAACCCAAACCAAACTAACGAATGCGAACAAGGGCGTTTATTGACTCTTGAGCGGAAATGTTGGAGCAGTGCGTCCTTCAGGCATAGCTGCATCCAGGGACTCAATGACATCCTCAGGATGGATTCTCTCTCTGCTGCTCAGCTCTACCAGCAGGCTTCTCTGTGTGGTGCCAAGATACCCCCAATGTCAGTCCAGCTTAAAGCCCCAAGCTTGAATCTCATCAGCTTAGTTTTGGTCACGTGTCCATCTGGAGCCAGTTCCTGTGGCCAGAGGGACGGAATTTGCTGATTGGCTAGGAACCTAACCACCGCTCTTGTAAATGACCTGCTGGCCTTCAGCGGCAGCATTTAATGCACCTCATGGAGCGTATGTGGGGTTGTGTTTGCGTGGAGGGAAGGTTCACATGGGGAGGGAGTGTTGGTGTCACTCCATGAGTAGGAAGGCTCTGGGGTCATGGGGACAAGGGACAGCTGCAGTAACGCTGTGGGCAGCTAGTGTGGCAATCTGGTCTCATCTTGGCTGCTGGGGGGTGAGGGGAGGAGGCAGGGTTGATGTGGGAGGGAGCAAGAGGCTCATGGGAAGTGTCCTCTGGCTAATTAGCCCTTCAGCATTTGGGCCCAATCCATGACATTGCTGCTCTTTGGCTGGGCCTGCAACTGCCTGGAATAAGGAACTGCATGTCCCAGGCTCCCTTGCAGCTAGGTACAGCCTTATGACTATGGAAGCAGAAGTGGTACGTACAGCTTTGAGGAAAAGGGGATGTCTTTCTACTTCCTACTGTTGGAATGACGATGTGATAGCTGGAACTCCATCAGCCATCTTGGGCCATGACATTAGGTTGGGAAAAGAAGCCTTGATTGGTGGAGCAACAAGATAGAAGCAACCTGGGTCTTGCATACCGTGGAAGGCTGTGCCATCCCTGGACTGACCAGAGTTTTGATCACTTCCTGCTTCCCCCATTGGTGAAGGAGGGTCCCCTGCCTTAAATAGTACAAGATGGCAGAACACATGACACCCAATGCTGAGTAGATGAGATTGACGCTGGCTTATTAGTCACAGACACTCAAAGCCCAGAAGAGGAGGGGGACACCTCATGCCACATAGAGCCACGTGGGGGTGGAGGGTGCACTCGGGGGCAAAGTCAAGAAGCAGGAGCTGTGGGAGGCAGGCTTTGGAGTGACAAAGGGTGGGTGACCTCTGGTTCCAATGGGAGGACATGATCGCCTGTTGGGGTGATTTCTCGGGCCGGCCAAGAGGTGAGCCCTGAGGTTGAATAGCAGGTGGGTGCGGCTAGTCTGGCTGACGGAGGAACCAGCCGGGTGGCAGCCTCCTGCTGCGGGGGATGGCATGTATGCCACAGCCGGGAACTCATGGTTGGGCCCATGGACCCGTGAGGCTGGACCAGGTCAAGGTGGCGTGTGGATCTCAGGCTTTCAGCCCAGCCTGCTCCGGTTGTCTGGTCGTGGGGGAAAGAGAGCTCCCGTTGAAGCCACTGCTTCTCTCTTCTTCCTCCCCTTTTCTTTTCCTCTCAACTGAATTTAACCTTAGTGGATGCAGAGGACAGTGGAGACAGAGGATACATGAGCCGAGGAGAAAGTGTAGAATGAGAGGAGAAGGGAGACGGAGGGAGACCCCTGAAGAAGGCTTATGCTTGGGGCGGGGCAGGGCAGGAGAGAGGCCAGCGATGGCCGCGGAGAGGGAGGGTCAGAAAGAGACGAGGGGGCTGGCTCGGTGGCGCAGCAGTTAACTGCGCATGTTCCGTTTTGACAGCCTGGGGTTCGTCAGTTCAGATCCTGGGCGTGGACATGGCACCGTTTGTCAAGCCATGCTGAGACAGGTGTCCCACATATAAAGTGGAGGAAGATGGGCACGGATGTTAGCTCAGGGCCAGTCTTCCTCAGCAAAAAGTGGAGGATTGGCAGCAGAAGTTAGCTCAGGTCTAATCTTCCTCAAAAGAAAAAAAAAATTAAAAAGAAAGAGATGAGGACCTGACGGTATCTGGGAAAACTGGAAGTGCGCCAGCCAAGCACTTGTGATGGCCTGCTGGCCATGTCACTGTAAGTGATGTTATAAGATGATGGCGGGGTGCGGCGTGCCCAGATGGGCGAGGCTGTGAGGCATTTCGGTAGATTAGCATTTCCGTCAGGGGGCTCAGTGAGCAGGGGGCCCTCCACAGTGTGCGTGGGTACCTTTGAACCCGTGGGCCTGAATACAAGAGGAGGAGGAAGAAGGCTGTCACCCTTTCTTGTCCTGCCTGCCTGCTCGAGCCGGGACGTCGATCTCCGCCCGCCCTCAGCCTGGAATTTACACCAGCCGCGCCTGGTCTCAGGCCTCCGGACTCACACTGGAACCGTGCCACCGGCTCTCCTGGGGCCCCAGCTCGCAGATGGCAGATCACGGGACTTCTCGGCCTCCAGAATCACATGAGCCAACTCCTCATAAGCAATGTCTTTATATGTATATATATAATATACACAAAAGGATATATATGGATATATGAAAGGATATATGTCTATGTAATATATGTAGCTATATGTGTATACACGTACATCTTACTGGTTCTGTTTGATGTGTATCAGGCAGGCAAGATTGTTCTGCATAACAAACAAGCCCAAAGGTCAGTGGCGAGCCCAGAGTTGGTCTTCCACACAATTCAATCCCAACAGACGCACACCACCTCCGAGCCACAGTCACTGAGGGACCGAGTCTGACGGGGGCTGCACCTTCCCAAACAGCAGCCTCCACAGGTGCTGGCACAGTGGGAGAAAGAGAGGAGACCCCCAAGTCAGCTTCCCACCCGGAAGCGCGTCCCTACCCTTCGGCTCCTGGTTCATTGGCCAGGATTAGTCACGTGGTCCTGCCTGACCCCAAGGGACGAGAAGCGGGGAGCAAGGGGAGGAGCAAATGGAATATTTTGAATATTTGAAGTATTACTGTCTCTGCAACACCCAAGGACCAGCAATCCATTCTTCTGGAAAAACTTTTTGTTTTAATAAGAATATCTTTGTTTTTACTTATCTTTTTGAGGAAGATTAGCCCTGAGCTAACATCTGCTGCCAGTCCTCCTCTTCTTGCTGAGGAAGCCTGGCCCTGAGCTCACATCCGTGCCCATCTTCCTCTACTTTATATGTGGGACGCCTCCCACAGCATGGCGTGCCAAGTGGTGCCATGTCCGCACCTAGGATTCGAACCGGCGAACTCCAGACCGCCGAAGCGGAACGAGCAAACTTAACCACTGCGCCACCAGGCTGGCCCCTGGAAAAACTCTTACACAGCCCCAACAGATTCATACAAGGATGTTCCCTGCAGCCTCGTTTATTGCCGTGAAGATCCCCTCTCGCCCTGGACTCCACTCGGCTCCCCAGCTCCCGCACGTCACTTCCTCAGAGAGCCCCGTGCCAAATCCCCAACCAGAGCGATATCTTTCTCTCTCTCCCCATCCCTGGCTTCTTTTTCTTCTTGGCGTTTCTCGCATCATGATTTATGCATTTGCCCCTTGTCACCTCCCACACCAGAATGACAGCTACTTGCAGGGGGACACTGGGCCCTGGTGACCGCCGTCCCCCAGCATCCAGAGCCAGCCTCGCTCGTACCAGGTGGTCCATGAACACGTGTGGAATGAGCGAATAAGAGGAGAATCGATTTTTTTAAAGTGAGTCCTATTAAAATAATAGAAAACCAGATCCAGGATGCACAGAAGGATTCCGTCTACACACACCGTATTAATTTCCTGTCGTAACAAACGGGCACAAACTGGCTGGCTTAGAGCGCCAGAAACGTATTCATTCGAGAAGTCCAGACGATCTGCCCGCGCTGTGGAGGCTGCAGCCCGAAGCCTGGGTGTGGGCAGGGCCGCCTCCTCCTGAAGCCTTTCCCGCCTCTCTTCCCGCTGCTGGCACCTCCTGGCAATCCATATTCCTGAGCTGGTGACTGTGTCACTCTAACCTCTGCCTTGGTTTCCACGTGGCCTTTTCCTCTGTGTGTGTCTGTGTGTGTCTCTCCTCTTCTGTCTCCTATAAGGACACCAGTCATTGGATGTGGGGCCTGCTTGGTTAATCCAGGATAATCTCATTTTAAGATCTCTAGTTTAACTACATCTTTTTTTTTTTTTTTCCCAAATGAGGTCATATTCACATGTTCTGGGGGTTAAGACATCACCATATCTTTCTGTGGGTCACCATTCAAACCCTTATGTGGATTGACATGAATAGAGCTAGTCCTGGGAGAAAAAATAAAAGTTTCAGAGCGACCCTAACAATTTCGATCACTTTCATAAATTGAAAAAGATATTGGCTGTTTCTGGGGAAGAACTGGGTGGCTGGGGCTGTGGGTGGAGGGGGCTTGCCACCATATGTCCTTGTATCTCTGTTGAGTAAAAAAACCTCGAGGTTTATTTGACAGACAATAGAATAAAAATACTTAAAGCGTATATGAGTCAAAACTGACCCTTCCAAAACTCAGCATGTACGCAGCTGCGAAGCCATTGCCGGAGTTGGGAGACTGGACATTTCCATCACCCCCAAAAGTGTCCTCATGCACCTTTGTCAGCCCTCCCTCCCTCTCCTTCACCCCCAACCCCCAGTACCTGCTGATCTGCTCTCTGTCACTATAGATTAGGCTGTGTTTTCTAGAAATTACTATAAATGGAATCAGAGGGTTTACTGTCTGGTTTCTGGCTTCCATTTGGTATAGTGATTCTGAGATTCATGCATGTGTTACACGTGGCCTTAGTCTGTTAACTTGTTTTTTCCTTTCTTTTTTTTTGAGGAAGATTAGCCCTGAGCTAACATCTGCTGCCAATCCTCCTCTTTTTGCTGAGGAAGACTGGCCCTGAGCTAACATTGTGCCCCTCTTCCTCTACTTTATATGTGGGATGCCTGCCACAGTATGGCTTGACAAGTGGTGCATAGGTCCATGCCCAGGATCTGAACCTGCGAACCCCGGGCCGCCGAGAAGCGGAATGTGCGAACTTAACCGATGCACCACCGGGCCAGCCCCAGTCTGTTTCTTTTTTAAAATTGAGATATAATTAACATATAACATTGTATTTGCTTTAGGCGTAGCTCGTTGGTTCTTTTTTCTTACTTAGTAATATTCCACTGGGTGGATGGGCTTTCGGCTTGCTCCCCACTGTTGGTCATTACACATAAAGCCACTACAAACAGTCAGACTGAGGGCCATGGGAGAGAATAATGCTAAATGATTCTTGTTGTCCTACACCACTGTGTTAGGGCTTGTTCACTGTGCAATAAAGGGTAACTGACATAGGGTCTCTTCCATGGGGGTAGGTGGAAGGGGGGCTCTGGGAAGGGGATAAGGGGCACCCCTGCAGGGTTTCCTGCACCCTGGTTAAGGAGGTCACCGGCCGAAAGGGCCGAGGTGGCCAGGAGCTGGGCAGTTTGGTGGATGTGATGCGAAGTCGCCAGGCGCCAATTCCCACCAGCTCGCGGGAGGGCTTTGCTGCCCCAAGACCTGGGTCTGTAGGAGGGCTTGGAAATTCTTGCTGAGGACACGTCCACTGACTCGGCCCGGATGAACACCTCCCTGGTCTTCCACACGTCAGAGAAGGGCACCACCACCCGCCCAGGTGCCAACGGCACCTTTGCCTCCCTTCTTCTGGCCTCCACCCCACATCCAGTCCACCAGCATGACCCACCAGCTCAGAACATGGCCCCTTGTCTTTAGTCCAACTGCTGCTCCCAGAATCCCAGCCACCCTGACATCCCTCTCCCACCTCTCGGAGGCCATTCTGGCCCCCGCCCCCATCCCCCTAAGCCACTCCACACAGTAGCCATAACGGCCTTTCCCTCCAACTCTTTAAAAAAACTTTTTATATTGAAATAATTTTCAATTTACAGAAGAATGTGTGTGTACCCCTGAAATTCATGGGTTGAAGCCTAACCCTCAGTGTGCTGGTGTTAGGAGGCGGGGCCTCGGGGCGGTGACGAGGTCACAGGGGCCCCCGTGAGTGGGACCAGTGCCCTTATAAGGGAACCTTCTCCCTCTGTCTCTCTGTCTCTGTCTTTCTCTCTCTCTCTCTTTCTGTATATTTACCTGTCTTTGTCTCTCTTTGTCTCTGTCTCTCTCTTTCTCTGCCATGTGAGGATACAGCAAAGGAGGCAGCCGTCTACAGTCCAGGGAGTGGCCTTCACCAGACACCGGCTCTGCCAACACCTTGATCTTGGACTTCCCAGCCTCCAGAAATGTGAGAAATAAATGTTTGTTGTAAATCCACCCAGTCTACGGTATTTTTGTTGTGACGGCCCAGATGGACTAAGACAGTTGGCAAGGTTGGTACAGAGAGTTCTTGTCTGCCCTCCACCCAACCACCCCAGATGTTAACATCTTGCATAACCAGGTACGTTTGTCACCACTAAGAGATGAACTAACATGGCTGCAATAGTGTCCACTGGACTCCACCCTTCATTTTCATTTCACCGTTTTCTCTCCAAGTCCTCTTCTGGTCCAGGATCCCATCCAGGCCCTCCCATTTCATCTAGTGCTCGCGTCTCCTAAGGCTCCCTCAGCAGTGTCAGTTTCTTCACTCATGCTCGTCTCTCAGGACCCTGACGCTTTGCAAGTGTTCTAGTCCAGTCTTTTGTAGACTGTTCTTCAACTTGCGACAAACATCCGATGTTTTCTCATGATTAGACTGAGGGCTTGAGTTTTGGGGACGATACTAGAGAGGTGACTGCGTCCTCTCATCCCATCGTATCAGGGGTCCATGACGTGCACCGGCCTCACGGCTATGATGATAACCTGGATTGCTTGGTTCAGGTGGTGTCTGCCAGGTTTCTCCACTGTCAAGTCACTTTTTCCCTTTTCGTACTTCATTCCTTAGAAGCGAGTCAATACATCCAGCCTACACCCACCGAGGGGACTCAAACTCTACCTCCTGCAGGAGGTGTGTCAAACAACCTGGGTGGGGGGGCCGGCCTGGTGGCGCAGTGGTTAAGTTTGCATGTTCCGCTTCGGCGGCCTGGGGTTCGCCAGTTCACACTGCTTGACTCCTTGCTGTGCTAGGTGTCCCACATATAAAGTAGAGGAAGATGGGCACAGAAGTGAGCTCAGGGCCAGTCTTCCTCGGGGAAAAGAGGAGGATTTGTAGCAGTTAGCTCAGGGCTGATCTTCCTCAAAAAAAAAAAACAACAAAAAAACCCAACCTGGGGACGTACAAAGTCACGTGTCGCTTAATGGTGGGGACACATTCTGAGAAGTGTGTCATTAGGTTATTTTGTCGTTGTGCCAACATCATAGAGTATACTTGCCCAAACTTAGATGGTAGAGCTGACTACACACCTAGGCTACATGGTACTAGCCTTATGGAACCACCATCGTATATGCGTCCATTGTTGACAGAAGCATTATTATGCAGCTCATGACTGTACTGAAAAACCGCCAGTGATTAATAAATATTTTAGAAGACATACTTTTAGGGCAGGCAAATCTCCTTAAAGTTTCATCCACTAATTTTAGCATCCACTGGGAGATCTTGCCTGCTGCAATGATTAATGTGCTGTTTGCCTGATGGGTTTTCTATCTCCCTCACTCCTTGTACATTTATTAATTGGACTTCTTCTATATAGAAGTCCAATTCCTCCCATTCATTTATTCAATCATTTCTTTATACCAGTATGGACTCATGGGCATTTACTTAATTCGTTGGATCACAATGATCTTTTAAATCTCATATCAGATTCCATCATCTCTACTAAAAACCTTCCAGAGGCTCCCTCTATGCTGAAGACTAAAATCTAAGTGTCTTGCTTGCTTATGAGCCCCAGATACTCCCTGCCCGCTGCCTGGCCCTCATCTGTTTTCCTTGCTCATTCTTGCTCTGGCCTGACTGGCCTTTTTGTGGTCTCTCAATCATGCCACCCTCATCCTCCTGAAACCTCTGTCTTTGCCGGAATATTCCTCCTCCTCCCTTTCACAGGGCCCCTCTCTGACTGCTCCGTCTAAGCCGACTTCTTCCTTCCCCTCACTTTCTAACCCCACCTGGAATGAGGTAACAGAAACTTATTTCCCTTTTTATCTCTGTCCTGTTCCCTGCTGTATCCCCAGCTCTTAGCACATAGTGGGTGCTCCATAAATATTCTGTGAATAAATGAATGTGTGAGGCTGTAAGAATACTGTGGGTGAGATCACTCCCTTCCTGTCTGATTACAGCCAGGACAGCTCGTATCTCAGGAATACACGGGCCAGGCACTCAGGAACCAGGCTACAGCGTAAGCCTCAGTTTCATCATGTGCAGAATGAAGATAAGAAAAAGGCCTATCTCGAAAAATGTTGGGGGACGATTAAATGATCTAACGCACAGGAAGATGACAGTCATAGCACACGTTCAACAACGATGATCATTACTATCATCTGTAAAATGGGCATAATAGCGACCTACTACATAGAATTGTTGTAAACTCAGAACCATGTCCCGCACGTGTAAAGCGCTCTATAGGTAAGTTACTGATGCTGCCATCATCCTCTTGATCCCTCTAGGCGCCCCCCCCCAGCCCATCTGAAAGATGTTTAAATCGAATCTCAGGCGTTTTGTGGTTTTTTTTTTCGCAAATCCCTTTCGTCGGCCCGGCCTGGTGGCCCTGGGATGCTCGCCAGGCCTCCGCGCACCCGGACTGGGCGCGGACACCGCTGGGCTCCGGGAATCCGGACGCTGTGGACCACAGGCTCCCATCGCGCCGCCCACGGGCCTGGACCGCCCGCGGTCTCCATGGAAACCCACCAGCCGCAGGGGGGCGTGACGGACTGGGGGCCTCCGCCTATCAGATCAAAGTCGTGTCGGCGAGCGGGGCGGACGGGGCCTCTGACGGGTGCGTCCTCGCTCGAAGGCGGGATCACGGCGACGGCCCGCGCGGCTGTGCCGGCCCCACCAATCAAGGGCCGCGCTGCCTGTGATGGACAGGCGCGGCGGGAAGAGGCCCGAGTGCAGGCTTTCACCCAACCGG
Organism: Equus quagga; assembly: GCF_021613505.1. Taxonomy (NCBI): domain Eukaryota; kingdom Metazoa; phylum Chordata; class Mammalia; order Perissodactyla; family Equidae; genus Equus; species Equus quagga. The sequence continues at coordinate 84,332,274 of NC_060280.1, read as the reverse complement.
CGGGCCGCAGCCCCGAGAAAGGGCCAATGAGGAGGCGGCGGAGGTGGGGCGAGGAGGCCGGTTGCTCCGGAAGTGGAGGGAGGGGGTGAAAATGGCGCCCAGCTCGAAATCGGAGCGGAACAGCGGGGCCGGGAGCGGCGGCGGCGGCCCAGGGGGCGCCGGGGGGAAGCGGGCAGCAGGGCGGCGGCGGGAGCACGTCCTCAAGCAGCTGGAGCGGGTCAAGGTGAGGCCTGGAGTCGGGGAGGAGCACGCCGGAGGGTGGGTAGGAGGGACGAGGGAGGCAAAGGGAGGGAGG
>NC_060280.1:84273066-84326979 GCF_021613505.1 Equus quagga | reverse complement strand
GGTGGGTAGGAGGGACGAGGGAGGCAAAGGGAGGGAGGGCGGTCGCGGGGTGAGGGGTTGGGGGCGGGGCCCCGGGGAGGGGGCTCTATAGGGGGGCCGGGGGCGGGGGCCCGGGGAGGGGGCGGGGGGGGGGGGGCGGGGGTCGAGGTCCCGGGGAGGGGGCTCGGATGGAGGGGCGGGGGGCGGGGCCCCGGGGGCTCGGGTGGAAGGGTCGTTAGAGGCCGCTGGAAGAATAAGGAAGGAGGAGGCGATCCAGGGTCACACCCATTTTTCAGCGCCCTGCTCCCATGCCCCTCTGTTATGGGGCCTTCCCGCGCCCTTGGCAGAGCTCCTGCTGCCTGCTTTGGGCTCCCTCTGCCTGGTGTTCCTCTCTGTCCCGGCTCTGAGCACAGGGGAGCTGGGAGTTCCTGTACCTGCATCTGCCTCCCCCACTGAATGGGAAGAAGCCCCCTGGAGAAGGCCTGGTCTTCCCTTTCAGACTGCGAGCTCCTGAGCGGGGCTCTGCCTCCCCCATTAGACTGTAAGCTCCCAGAGTGCCAGAGTCTCTTCCCCCATCACTCTGGGAGCTCTGGGAGGGCACGTGCATCTGCTGTCAGGCCAGCAGCAGTGGGACAGGGCGTGTCTCTGTGCTAGGGAGTAAACCTTCCCCATTCACTGGGAACGTCGTGAGGGCGGGGCTGGGTCTCCTTTTGACTGGAGCTCTCTGGGCAGGGACAGTCCACCCTCAGCCCGGGTGCTCCCTGGGTTGGGCTGTGGCTCTGCCTTTAGCTTGGAAGCTCCCTGGACATGGATTGTGTGTCCCTGTTGCCTGGGCCCCGCTGACGGGGCTCATCCATCAGACTGGTATCTCCTCGAGGGCTGGGCTGTTTCTCCCCCATCACACTGTGGGGCAGGACCCAGGGGCTCTCATTCCTCCGTGCCCAGCTTGGCCTGCCTGTCCCCCCAACGTCCTTCCTTGGTGAAGTTTGGGGTGAGGGAGTTGGGGGAAGGCGGCAGATAACAGACAAGGGGAATCGGGGGGAACCGGAAGGTCTCTGGGCGGGCTCCCCTTCTGTCTGCCTGGACTGCTCCCCAGCTGAGGCCAGGGCTGTGCTGGGGGCCTGAGCACCCCCTGTGGAGGCTAGTGGGTCGGGGACAGGTGATTGCAGTTGGTTAAGTCCACATCCTCACCTCCTTAGGGGTTGAGTGCGCCCTGAGCCAGCTTTCAGGGAGGCAACCAGGTGGCCCAGTGTGGCCAGGGGTGACTGAAGACACTTCCTATGGGAGGTGATGGCAGTGCTGGTCCTCAGAGCCTGGGGGCTTGGCCAAGAGCGCCCCTGAGGCTGAAGAAGTGGAGCTGGGAGGGTGGCTCGGGTCCCTGGTGCAGAGGGAGGCTCGACCGTTCCCACCTTCCAGAGCTCAGACTGCCCTGGACCGTTATGGCTGGCAGTAAGCGGGCCTGCGTGGCGGTCCTGGACCCCACGGGTGCTGCTCCTCCTTGGGAGACGGGACCAGGGGCTGCAGGTGGCATCTGCTGGATGGTGCCTCAGGAGCCCTGGCCACCTCTTCCCCAGATCAGTGGGCAGCTCTCCCCTCGCCTCTTCCGGAAGCTGCCGCCCAGGGTCTGCGTCTCCCTCAAGAACATCGTGGACGAGGACTTCCTCTACGCAGGGTGAGGCTGGGGCCGGGCAGGGGGCGGGCTGGGGCAGTGGGCTGGCCCTGACCTGGCCACTCTGCCCTCCGTGCCCCCCGCAGACACATCTTCCTGGGCTTCTCCAAGTGCGGCCGCTACGTCCTGTCCTACACCAGCAGCAGCGGGGACGACGACTTCTCCTTCTACATGTACCACCTGTACTGGTGGGAGTTCAACGTGCACAGCAAACTCAAGCTGGTAGGGCGGCCTGGCGCCGGCTGCCCCTCCCTCTGCGGGCCCCTCACAGCGCCCCTCTGCGCCTCAAGTCCCTTGTCCATAAAGTGGAGATAGTGCACTCGTGGGGGCGTCGTCAAGACTCCACGTGTTGGGTCAAACCACATGAAATTGCCGTTTTTATAGTTGGAAGTGGGTAAATAGCGGCACTTGCATGTGCTTCCAGTCAGCATCTACGGCCGGGAGAGCCTGGCGGGCGCAGGCGGGGCGGGACCTGTGCGCTTTGTTAGGCCCGAGCAGGCTGCCACCCCGTTAGCCCTGACCGTGACTCCTCGCGGCCCCGGCCCCGGGCGGCGGGCACTGCTGGCCAGTTTGCACGTGAACTCAGAGCTGAATGGCTTCGGGGGATGGGGCTGGGAAGGCGCGCGTCTGGCGAGTCCCCTGGCTGCGTCCTGTCCCGGGCCCAGCCTCCCTGTCTCCCCCACTTGTGGTGAGAAACACTTGGGAGCCTCTGCAGGCTGTTCCCAGGAAGGCAGGGGGCTCCGGGGGCTGCTTGGGGCTCCCTGGCCTGAGGCACCACCAGAGGGGACAGCCCTGCCGGCTCGGCCTGTCCCCGATCCCAGCCCAGCGCAGTGCAGCCTCGGGCCCGCTCTGACGCTGACCGCGCCATGCAGGTCCGGCAGGTGCGGCTCTTCCAGGACGAGGAGATCTACAGCGACCTGTACCTGACCGTGTGCGAATGGCCCAGCGATGCCTCCAAAGTCATTGTCTTCGGTTTCAAGTGAGACCTGGGGTTGAGGGAGGCCGAGGGGGGTGGGGGCCGGAGGCCGGGGGCCCGGGCGAGGCAGCTGAGGGTGTGCCGGCCCCCAGCACCCGCTCGGCCAACGGGATGCTCATGAACATGATGATGATGAGCGATGAGAACCACCGCGACATCTACATCAGCACCGTGGCGGTGCCGCCACCAGGCCGCTGCGCTGCCTGCCGGGAAGCCAGCCGAGCCCATCCAGGTGAGGGGCTGGGGCGGGGCGCGGGCCGCGGCCTCTCTGCCCTGGGCCGAGAGTGAGCCGAGTGGCTGTGTCGCCGCAGGTGACGCGAGCGCACAGTGCCTGCGCCACGGCTTCATGCTGCACACCAAGTACCAGGTGGTCTACCCCTTCCCCACCTTCCAGCCCGCCTTCCAGCTCAAGAAGGACCAGGTGGTGCTGCTCAACACCAGCTACTCCCTGGTGGCCTGCGCCGTCTCCGTCCACTCGGCAGGTAGGCCCGGAGCTGCTGACAGGCCCAGCGCGCACACACTCGGCCATCACTGCCCCACATTACAGATGAGACCGAGGCACAGAGAGGTGGCATCCTTCATCTAAGGTCACACAGCCAGGAAGTGGGAATGTGGGATCCACACGTGGCCATGCCCCATCCCAGCACTGTCCGCTAGAACCTCCACAGGGCTGGGGTGTTCCGTGTCTGTGGTGTCCACTACAACTGCTGCCAGTAGCCACTTGAAAGTGGCCCGTGCAGGCGAGAAACTGAGTTTTTCTTTAATGTAGTTTTGGTTGTGTTAAGCTTAAATAGCCACGTGTGGCCAGCGGCTACCATGCTGGACACCGCCGTGGTCCTTTCTCTACGAAAGGGGAAAGGCTAATTAAACATTCCGAGAGTGGCGAGCGGACAGAGCCCGACTGGCACCTTTGGAGAAATGCCCGTGAGAATCACGAGGCAGGCCCCTCAACAGAGCGGCGGGTGTTAGGATCCTGCGCTGGCTGGTGGTGAGGCGGTGCCCTCCACCCTCCTGGGGCTACAGGCAGTGGGGTGTCCCGGCCCTGTGCCTGCCATGCCCAAGGCTGGTGGCAGGAGCTGGGGACCGCCTGGTGTCCATCCCTGGGGCGCGGGGAGGTAGGACAGCCCCCGCCTGCGTGTGCAAGAGCCCGCCTTAAAGACGCAGGGGTGTGGGAGAAACACGGGAGACGTGTAACCAGATACTGATCCCACTTAGGTATAAAGATGTTTCAGGTTTGCAAGAACCCCGTCAAATAAAAAAAAACTCACTGATGACATTAAAATGGTTGTCCCAGGGGGAGAGAAGGCAGTGGGCACGAAGAGAGGATTAAATGTGTGTGAGGTAGCCAGTAAACCAGCAGGGCCCGAGGGAACTTCCCCCTCCCGCCCCTGTGCTGGCCACCTGCCCCTCGCCAAGCGGGCGCCCCCAGCACAGCACGCCAGGCCTGGATGGGCTGATGCCTCCACCCTCTCGGCGGTGATCCTATTGGGAAAGACCACGTGAGACAGGATTCAGCCTGGGCTCCCACCCAGGGGAGGGGCCCCGTCAGCATGTCCCGCGCCCGTCACCATGGGAGGAGGGCGTTCCACAGAGTGGGGCGTTGCCCCACGGTGCCACGACTCCGGTGGACAGGAGTGCGTTGGCAGACTCGCCTTCTCTCACAGTGTGACCTTAGACAGGTTTCCCTCTGACCCCACGTTCCCCGAAGGGGCTCTGGCCCCTGGTCAGGCAGCAACGGAGACTCCAGGTTGTGCCCGTGCGGGTCCCGCTGGCGTTGGGGTGGCTAGCCGGCCGCGTGGTAGTCTCAGACTTAACTGCCGTGGCTCTTATCTGCTGTCACCGCCAGCTGTGGCTCCCCGAGGGCAGGGATGTATCTGTGTCACAGTGTGTGTGGCACACAAAGGATGTTCGAGAGTAGGATTTGAAGGAATGTGTGCGCGCGCGTGTAAAAGGTTCTTTTCCCTTCTGGATGTTTCAGACTGATTTCTCAGTGTAAGTAGTCTTCTAGAAGGGTCTCCTCCAGGTCAATTTCTAAGAACCCCCTCGGGCAGTGAGGGAGGTGGGGAGAGCAGCCTGGACCTGAACCCCCCCATCGCTTTTTGCCTTCCAGGTGATAGCAGCTTCTGCCAGATCCTGTATGACCACTCCACCTGCCCCCCAGCCCCTCCCAGCCCCCCTGGGCCCCGGAGCCCAGAGGCGCCCCCCGCCTGCCCCAGCCTCTGCCCTGAGGCGGCCCCCGCCCAGCCCTCTGGGGCCCCTGAGCCCTCGCCCGCCATCGCCAAGGCCAAGGAGTTTGTGGCCGACATCTTCCGCAGGGCCAAAGAGGCCAAGGGCGGGACCCCAGAGGAAAGCCGGCCGCCCCCCTGCCCGGGGCCCTCGGGCACCCGCCTCCGCCTGCCCTCTGAGCCCCCAGCCCCTGGTCGCGAGGCAGTGCCCCGGGACAGCCCCCCGGCAGCAGAGGCACCGGCCCCCGAGCCCGGCTACGTTAACTACACTAAGTTGTACTACGTGCTGGGGTCCAGCGAGGGGACGGAGCCAGAGGATGGTGAGCGGGGAGCCCATGCCCAGGCAGGGTCCCGGGCATGGGAGGCTGGTCTGGAAGGGGCCTCCAGGCTTCGCACCGACATCCTAGCCCCACATCCTGTCCCCTCAGAGTTTGAGGATGACAAGATCTCCCTGCCCTTTGTGGTGACTGATCTCCGTGGCCGCAACCTGCGGCCCATGCGGAAACGGGCCGCCGTCCAGGTTAGTGCTAGCGACGGGCAGGCTGAGGGGCGGCCCCGGAGAGCCTCTGGGGTGGTGGTTGGCACCGTCGTCCCCCTGCTCCTCTGTCCGTTGCCGCAGGGTCAATACCTGACAGTGGAGCAGCTCACGCTGGACTTTGAGTACGTCATCAATGAGGTCATCCGCCACGACGCCACCTGGGGCCACCAGTTCTGTTCCTTTAGCGACTATGACATCGTCATCCTGGAGGTGGGCCGAGGTGTGGCCCAGGGTGGGCTCAGGGTGTCCCCATCTGGGGGTCACCCTCAATAGCTGTCACCCTGCCCCCAGGTCTGCCCAGAAACCAACCAGGTCCTCATCAACATCGGCCTGCTGCTCCTGGCGTTCCCGTCCCCGACCGAGGAGGGCCAGCTACGGTGCGTGGGCAGGGACCCCGCCCTCACCCTCGTCCAGCAGGGGCCCACAGGGGAGGGGGGATATGAGAAGACTCCCCTGTCTCCACAACTTGCATTGGTCCCTTCCTTACTGCTCCAAAGACAAAAGCCCTGAGGGTCGCCTCGGTCCTGGCCCAGGGACCCTGTGGTGCCACCTCCTTTCTCTTCTGCTCACCACCCCTTCCCCTGCAGACCAAAGACCTATCACACCAGCCTCAAGGTGGCCTGGGACCTCAACACCGGCATCTTTGTGACAGTCAGTGTGGGTGACCTCACAGAGGTCAAAGGGCAGACCAGGTGAGGCGGGGCCGGGGTGGGGCCCGGGGCCGGGGCCAGGTCGAGGAGAGCCACTCACCCCCTCACCCGCAGCGGCAGTGTCTGGAGCTCCTACCGCAAGAGCTGTGTGGACATGGTCATGAAGTGGCTGGTGCCCGAGAGCAGCGGCCGCTACGTCAACCGGATGACCAACGAGGCGTTGCACAAAGGTGGGCCCCGCGACCCGGCTGCAGCCACAGCTGGGCGCCCCGTCCTGCCAGGCCAGCCCAGAGCTGGGGCTGGTTCCCAAGTGTGGCCGGGAGGACGAGCACGCTGGCCGGGCGGGTGACGCTGCGGACGCTGGCTGAGGGGGCAGCCCAGGCCAGGCCTGACAGGGCTGGCAGGTTGGCGCCTGGGCCCCCAGCCGTCGGTTCATTCGGCAGGCGCAATGGGGTGGCTGCAGGTGGGAGGCAGAGCCGAACTCAGCTGGGCTGCTGCCTTCCGGAGCCCGCATCCAAGTCACATCAGGGAAAGAGGCGGGCCCCTGCTGCAGCCCAGCCAGAGACGCATGGCTGTCCCACGCTTCCCTGCAGGGTGCTCCCTGAAGGTTCTGGCGGACAGCGAGCGCTACACGTGGATCGTGCTGTGAGGGCCGGCCGCCCGCACACTGACTCCAACTACCTCCGCGGCCCGGAGCTGGCCGCCCTGCCCGGTTGGCTGGCCCGCCGACGGCTGGCGCTAGTGTTCAGCTGCGGGCAGGGGGCTGGCGGGGCGGCCCCTGGTGGCCTGAGAGTCTGGACGCTTCTTATTTATGCCTATTTAAGTTGGGAAGGGGTAGAGGGAGGGAGCCCCTGCCCCCCCAGCCCCCCAAGCGCCCGCCCGCCTTCACCCTGCGCTGGGCACGGCCCTGCCCTCTCTCGTTTGCCCCCTCCTCTGCTCCAGGCGTGGGCATCGTCCCCTGGGGAGGCCGAGTGGACCTGGCTCCCTGCCTGTCCCCAGCCTGCCCCACTCGAGGTGGCAAACGTGGCAGCCGTCCCCGCTCCCCTGTCGTTCCTCTTCATGTAATAAATGTTTTATTTCTGAACCTCGCTGAGTTCCCTTGACTGCCACTTGGGGCCCAGCTGGAGCCCCCCCCCCGAAGCCCCCCCAAGGCCCAGCCAGTCAGCAGTAGCCAAATATCACAGCAGAATTTATTGTGTTTTAAGAAAGACTACAAAAAGGTAGAAAACAGCTCGGCACACTAGACTACCACACGCGTGGACACTTTCACCGCCGGGAGAGGGGAACCCCGAGGGCAGGGAGGGGGGTGGATGGGCCACCCCAAAAGCTGTAGCACGCGGAGCACGCAAAATAGTGATTTTTATACAATAGGTCAGATTTTTTTTTTCTTTTTTGCCATAAACATCTCACAGGTTGAAAACACTGAGAAAACCGGAACAGATAAGGCCATGATGGTTGGAAAGAAACCCAACAAGTTACCGACTCCGCTGGGCGGCGCTCACAAATCGCACAATAGTCATGGGGGGCAGGGGCGCACAGCACGGAGGAGAAGCGGGGTCTCCGCGAAGGGGAGGAGCGAGGAGGTTCCATCACAAACCAGCAGCGGGGAGGGCCCGGGAAGCGGGGGTCTTGGGTCTGAGCGCGCGGAGCCCCCAGCCCCGCGGGCAGGCGCAGCCCGCCACCCGCCGCCCGCAGCAGGCCCCTGGGCTCCAGCACCCGCCCGCCCGCCGCTCTTTGGAAGCTGGAGGCGGCGGCCCCGCTGCCCTCCCCGCAGCCAGGCCGGCGGTGCCCCGTCCAGGGCTGCAGGGCGAGGGAGGGCCCAGCTCCGAGAAGATGCGACACCCACGGCTTTAATTGCACTTAAACGGAGGAGGGAGAAGCGGTGGGGTTGTCGAAGGAGGGGTCCCGGGGGCTGCTGCTGACAGTGGGGGGGGGGTCACCAGGTGATGCCCGCCGGCGCCCACCTGGGGCTCAGGGCTGGGCCCAGGGCAGGCTGTGCAAAGCCAGCGAGCTGAATAAGTTAACAGTTCCGCGGGGGAGGGGGCCTGCCTGCCTGCCCCCGGGGGTGGCGGGAAGGCGGCTGGGGAAGGGAGATGCTGCGGGCTTGGGGCCGAGGGGCCGACCTGGCTGCCCCAAGGGGCACCTGGGCACGGCGGCGGGTTCCTTAAGGCACGTCTTTTGTGTCAGAGTTTGCAGCTGCGGCTCCGCCCGGCCCTGTGAATGTGCCGGCCCCATCTCGGAGCCTTCCCTGTCTCGGAGGTCCCCTCCCCGCCCTGGCCGAGGCTGGATCGGTGACAGCGAAGCCACAGAAGTTGCGAAGGACCCTGGCGTGGAGGGGCGGCGGGGCGGGCAGGGAGGCGGGCGGGGCGGGGAGGCCGCGGGCTTAGCTGGAGGGCAGCGCCTGCACGAAGAGCCCGCGCGCGTCCGTGCGCGCCAGCTTGGCCGGCGGCTCCAGGGCCTCGGGGCCCAGCGCGGGCGACTCGCCGCCAGCCGCCAGCGAGATGTCCTGGGGCAACTCGTCCTCGCTCTCCTCCTCCTCTTCCTCCTCCTCGTCTGGGGCACACGGACCAGGCCCGGCTCAGCGCGGGGCGGCGGCGCCCCCAGGGCCTCGCCGGCACCGCCTCCACCCCAGCTCCCCCCCGGCCACCGCCCCCCTGACTCGGGCCCTGGGCAGGGGACACGCCGCGCCTACCTTTGTCCGGGTCCAGGGGGTTCAGCGAGGTGGCCAGGTTGGCGAACTGCAAGGAGAAAAGGGAAGGGGTGAGAGTCCCGCCGAGGGGCGCCCCGCCCGCGCCCTCAGCGCCTAGCTGCGCGCACCTCGCCCATGACGGCGATGGGGGTCTCGCCCTTGGCCTGGGCCACGCGGTGCTCGATCAGGTAGTACATGTACTCGTCATACAGCAGCCGGATGAGGTGGAAGGAGCCGAAGCTGGCGGCGCTGCGCAGGGTCAGGTCCCGGATCACCATGGAGCTGGAGGCGGCGGCGAAGAGGCGGCCGTCAGGCTCGGCCCCGCCCCTCGCCCCCGTCCTTGCTGCCAGGATCGCAGGCTCGAGCAAGCCCAGCTCCCCGCCCGGACCGCGCCAGCTCCTCCAGGGCGCCCATCGGTGAGAGCGGAAGCACCCTGCCTTCGCCGAGGAGGCCGGGCCTTCTCTAGTGCCATCTCGGCCTGTCCTCAGAGAGGAGGGGCCTCCTCTGGGTCCCGCCCCGGGAGGAGGGCCCTCCTCCGGCCCCGCCCCGCCCGCCCGGCCCCGCCCAGCCGGTGCGCACCTATAGAAGGACCACTTGAGGAGGAAGAGCTTGGCGGCCTTGGGGAAGCCGGCGCTGCCCTGGTAGGGCTTGAGCACCTGGCTCACGACGCCGTCCAGCCAGGTCGCCCACTGCTCCAGGGAGTTCTGCTGCTGCAGCGTCACCTTGAAGTCCTGCTCCAGCCGCTGCACCATGCGGTCCTCGCAGCGGCACACCCACGAGGCCTGCTCCTGGGGCACAACGGGCGGGCACCCGGGCTCAGCCACCGCCCCGGGCCGCCCCGCAAACCGCCGCCCGCCTGCCCCGCGCTCACCTGCACGTTGGCGAAGTCCACGCGGTTGAGGTCGCTCAGCATCTGGTTGATCTGCGCTGTGTTCTGCAGCACGGCGCGCGCCGCCTGCGCCAGGTGGTTGAGCGACGTGTAGCGCCGCAGCGTCTGTGCGAAGGCGCCGGCCGCTGCCACCTGCGGGGCGGGGGGCTTGTGGCTTCCAAGAACCCGCCCACGCCGTCCCCTGCCCGCCCTCGGCGATCCCTCTGCACAGCTTCTCCCGAAAGCGGAGGGGAGGGGACCTCGTTGCCTTTGTCGGGAGATCAAGCGGTCGGGAGCTTCACACTTGGAGTCCATCCACCCAAAGTGTGGGTCCAAAAATCAACGTTTTGTGTCTGCCCTTCATTATTATTTTTAATGAGAGGACACAATAGAAATCTCGGAGGGCACTACCCAGAAAAGGCCAGCACGGCTCCCAGGAGCGTTTGTTTCATTTGGTTTGATTATTCCTTTGACTGTCAGCTCTGGGAGGGCTGGGGTTCTGTCCATCTCGGTCACTGAGCCATGCTGTGCATGCAGCAGGTGCTCAATAGATGCATGCTGCATAAATGAATATGTGAGTCTTGCCCGTTCTGAAGGGCGTCGCCCTGGATCCAGCTTCCTGGGCTCTGCCCCGTGCCCTGTGTCCTGCCCGGCCAGGGGCGATTTTTCAGTTCTGCTGAGCTGCCCTCCCAACACTTTAAGGACTAAAAACACCCCCTTCTTTTTTTTTTTTCTTTTCTTTCTTTTTGCCCAAGAGCACGCACATCCAACTCCTCCCATCTACGCAGTTAGTGAATCTGCAGCATTAATGAAGACGCCACGTGTCCCTTCCTTACAGACGCTGCTCTTGTTTTCTTTTAAGAGTCTGTCTATCTCTGAACACCCAGCGCACTTTGTCTTAAGGCTGTCTGAGGAGAACTACCTGAAGTCTGCACATGGCTTTGATGGTTTTAAGACGCTGTGCTGCATACAAAAATACCACCAAGGGGTTCTGTTGCAGAAGTGGGGACCTGAGGAGGCTAGTTTGTAAAGACAACACCCAGAGCTCAGTCTGAGGGGACAGGCATAGGGACAAATCTTACAGCCTCTGGCAGAGGGGCCCGAGGCCCCAGCCCCCAGCCTCACCTTCACCCGCAGCATCTCCTCGGGGATATTCACCATGGCGTGGGTGAGCCAGCTCTCCAGGCTTTTGGCAAAGTTCCGGATGGCTTGGGTCAAGGCACCTGTGGGCGGCAGCGGGGACTGATCAGGCCCGGGAGGCCTGGGGGGGGGCGGGGGGCGAGGGGGGCGTGCGCTCACTGGGGATGGGCCGCAGCACGTCAGGGATGAGGATCTCCACCAGGCCCTGGTACAGCACGTTGTCACAGTGCTTGGTCCACTGCAGCACGGGCTCGAACTTGGAGAGGAGCACCAGGCTGGCCTTGGGCAGCCGCTTCTCGGCCTCGTCGTGCCTGTGGGCACCCACCCCACCCAGGGGTCACAAGGACACTCCACGGCCCGGCCCCAGGGTTAGAAGGGCACAGCACCACCCTGCAGGGCAGGCGGGTGGTCCCTGCCTCCCCCAGGCCCTAGTGCCCCAGGGTCAGAGGCAGACCAGTCCCCTGCACCCCGGGGCCCCGGCCCGCCCATTGCCGGGAGGCGGTGGCTCGCAGGGCTCCCAGCCCACACACTGAGGGTCAGCCCCACACCCGTGCACGTCTGGAGCCGGGATCAGATGCAGGGGTCAGGCAGGGGCCCTGCTCCAGCCCCCCAGCCCCAGGTGCTGACTCTGACAGTCCCCCCCCCCCCCCCATCCCGAGGGACTCACACGGCCAGCGGCGGTGCCTCGCTGGGCTGGCTGAGGTTGTACCGCCAGAAGGTTTTCCAGAGCGTCTCCACCAGAGGGAACTGCAGGTTCACCATGACGTCCACGATGGCCTGTGGGGAGGTGGGCTCAGGGCCGGCCGCGAGGCCCCCCGGCCCCGCCCCGGCTGCCCCCACCGGCTTGCCCACTCTACCTCACAGTGCTCCCGGTACAGGGCCTGGAAGGCCTTGATGTCCCCGGGCCCCACGCCCTCAGGCAGCACCTTGCCCTGGAGGTCGAGTTCTGAGAAGTCGGGGAGGCTCCTCGAGGCATCTGGGGCAGGAGGGGACGCCATGAGGCCCTCCGCCCCCCCCCCACCCCGCTGCCCCCTCGAGCCTCTCCCTGGGATCCCATCGCACTGTCGCCACTCTCCCGCCAAGCAGCAACCCCCAGTGCAGAGGGGGCTGGCAAGGCTCAGGGAGGGCAGGTGAACCATCTCCCACTCTCTGGGCCCACAGACCCTGCCCCACGCCCCTGTGGGCTGGGGAGCCCTCACCCAGGAACTGCTGGTACTGCTGGACCTGGGCGCTGATGTCCGACAGCCCGCTGGCCGGCTGCGGCCCCACAGCCACGCCATTGGTCATGCCCTCCATCTTCTGGATGGGCTTGAGCCTGGAGAAGAAGGGTAGGCAGGGCATATGGGTGGGGGCTGGGCAGCATGGCCCTCCCCACCTGCCAGCACGGGGTCCAGCACTGCGCTCCCACCTCTGCTTCTGGGAGAAGGGCTGGCCGCGCATGGCCATGTGCTGCTGGTCCTCCATGAGCCGCAGCAGGGGTGAGCTGGCCTTGATGCGCAGGCCGTAATAGTGGTACTTGGAGTTGCCCCTGCAGGGAGGCGGAGGGTGAGGGCCGGGTGGGGCCGCCAGGGGCTTTCCACCCCGCCCTACACCATGTGCGCTCTGCTTAGGGAGCAGACAGAGCCCGGGGGCTGATTCACGTTCCACAGAACCGGGGATGCTGCACTGGGCAAGCATAGGGGCTGCGGGTGCCAGGAGAGGCCCCCGCTGCCCGAGCTCTGTGAAGACAGGACCGGCATCTGGTTCACTGCTTGTGCCCCAATCCCAGCCCGGGGCTGGTGCCCAGCAGATACACATGCACTGCTGCCCTCAAAGCGCCGGGCGCGGCTCTGAGTACTTGGCCCAGGCGAACCCAGGTACTCCTCCTCCCCACCCCAGGAAGAGTGCTCCTAACATCCCAGATGGACAGGCCAGGCGAGGAAACTGAGGCACAGGGAGAGCCACTCCTTTGGCCCAGGTTATGCATGCCTGCATGAATGAGGTGATGCCTAGGCTGGGATGTGGCACCAAGAGGCGAGCAGGCTCAGCCCGGGGGGTATGGGGTTGCAGAGGACAGGAAGGAAGGTGGGTTCGTGGGAGGGGTCCTGTTCCTTCCTGGGAATTTGCCGACTCACAGGCCCTGACTGAGCACCAACTGTGTGCAGCCCCCACTCTCAAGGTGGACGCCTCTCAGCACTGGAAGACAGATCAGGAGCGAGACGCACATAAGAGAAAAGACAGGCTGGTGGTGCTGCGAGCCAAGGAGAAGTGGGCAGGAGTGGGGTGTGGGGAGCGGCGGGGAGGGGAGCAGGCTGCACTCTAGCGAGGGGCCCACAGGTCTGAGCAAGAAGACGGGGAAAGGCACTTGAGGTGCAAGGCAGAGCCAGTGCAAGGGCCCTGGGGCCAGCAGGGCTGGAGCAGAGTGAGCGAGGGTGTGATGGGGAGCTGAGGCCCTCCTAACTTGGGCGGGCTGTGGAGGGCCCACCTGGTGCCGAGGCGGCGGGTACGCAGGCCCATGAAGACGGAGCGGATGAGCTTGCCGAAGGAGGCGGCGTTGACTGGCTCCAGCTTCTGCTCCTGGCAGTGCAGCAGGTAGTGGCAGTAGAGCGTGCTCCGCGGCAGGCTCACGCCCTCCGCCGTCTCGTAGTTGTCCAGGAGCCACTGGACCTGCCGGGCGACAGGAGGGTGCTGAGCTACCCGATTCTCGAGTGCTCGTTGCTAAGTGCACTCTGTGCCTATTTCTGATCACGATCCTGACAACCATACCTTGTATCACCATCACCCAGGGGAACTAAATCCCAAGGAACTCTCTAGAACCACACTGTCCAACACCAGTCGCCACCAGCCACACACGGCTCTTTAAATACAAATTTAAGTCATTTTGTACTGAGTGGAAAAACGCACTGTCAGAAGGTCCCACAGAATATGAATCCATTCATAGAACATTCTCGAGATGACAGCATCCCGACATGGGGAGAGATTAGGGTTGTGAGGTCACTACAAGGGGCCAGCAGGTGGGAGGTCTTCAGGGTGGTGGGAGGTTCTGCATCTTGACTGTGGGGAGTTTTCCTGATCCACACACGTGACGCAAAGACCCAGAAGGAGCCACCCCCAGGGTCCCCAGTGGTTGCGTACAGCGCCCCAGGTACGTGAGGTGTAATGGGGGTAACCTGCGCGAAGGGCCACGGGGACCCCTCTGCACTATTTCTGCAGCTTCCCGGGAATCTACACTTATATCAAAACAGTTAAGAAAAAAAGCAATTCAACTCAAGTCCTCAGAGACCCCAGCCACGTTCCAAGTGCTCAGCAGCCACCCGTGGCCAGAGGCCCAGGTGCCGGGCAGCACAGAAAGCATTTCCGTCCCTAAGAGCCTTCTCTGGACACACTGTTCTAGTGAAGCAGGTCTGCAAACGGGGGTGAGAACCCACTGGGGTCATGAAATCAGTTGCATGGGTCCCGACCAGCATTAAAACCCAGCTGGTCCTCGACCAGCATTAAAAACCCGCCCAGAAGGGAGGCTGTGTCCTGCCAGCCAGGAGTGCCGCCTCCTGGGGAAGCTGTGGCTGGGTCACGGGGTCCAGAGTGGGCAGCCATGCCAGAGGGCGTGAGGCAGCAACCTGTGGAAGCCATCGCCCCAGACCTGGAGCTCCAAGAGGACAGGGACCACCTCGGGACCACCAGGCTCTGACCTACCCATGGTCACAGAGGTAGCCAGGGGCCCGGTCAGGGCTGGGAGCCAGGGCTGCCTGAGCCACCCGACCCAGGCCTCCAGGCAGCAGGAGGCCACCCCGCTGGCTCGGGGCAGCTCCTCCCAAGCGGGGTTCTTGGGGCACCGCTCTAAGAGCTTCCTGCCTGTTCACTGAGGGCCAGAAAGGCCGAGTAACTCGCCTGAGGTCGCACAGCGAGGATTCCGCCCTGGCCATCCATCCTTACCTGAGCACTCTGGCACCAGGGTGCCCAGGGTCTGCCCTGGTGACCACGCCCCCGCCCCCACCCCGCTACTGCCACCTCCCCACCCCCACCTCCCCTGGTGGGCACTTACAGTGGCTGGCGAGGCACGGGTGGTGTGAGAGTAGGACTGGCTGGCCCCACCCAGCATGTAGCCGCCCTGGATCACGTAGGTGCCCGCTGCGCCACCGCTGCTACCGCCACCCCCGCCACCGCCGCCACCTGTCCCGCCGCCGCTGCCTCCGCCGCCGCCGTTGCTGGCGCCGGCCCCGCTGCTGGTGGCGCTGGCGACGACCGGGCTGCCGGACACGTACATGGGCACGGAGCCGCTGCTGGCCACCGCCTGCGAGGTGGCAGGCGCGCTGACCTGGGCAGGCGTGCCGGCGGCCTCGTAGTAGCTAGAGCCCGGCGCGGGTGTGTAGAGCGGCGTCTCGGGGTACGGGTAGGTACCGGGGCGGCTGCAAGGAGGCAGGCGGCCGTCAGGGCGCGAGTCAGCCAGGGCGACCGGACGCTCCCGGGGGGGCTCCCACCCCGCCACTGGGGTCCTCGGCACGGTCCTTGGACACAGGAGGGAGCCCCCACCTCCGCCTGATCTGACCGGGACGAGGACCAGGGGACTTGCCACAGGCCACACACCTCACTCAAGCGAAAAACGATTATTGAGTGCCTACCGTGTGCTGGGCCCTGTTCTGGGCACCCTGGACCCCACACGGAGGAGACAGAAAAGGCCCAGCTAGGGGGAGTTCTAGTTGAGGAGAGAGCCTAGAAGCCAAGACCAAAGGTCAATAGAGGGCACTGCAGAGGTGGGGCACCCAGGAGGCAGAGGAGGCAGGCAGCGCTGCTGGAGGCAGGGGGCCACCCTGGGGGGCCGCCCTGAGGGATGTCAGAGTGCAACTGCCATTCCCTTGCACACCAGCCTCGCCGGCCCTGGAGAGGTCTCTGCCAGCTACCCAGGACCTGCGTCAGGTGATGCAGGCTCAAGGCTGCAAATTGTAGCAAGAGGGTAAAAACGATGGGGGTCCACCTTGAGGGGGCTGTTAGATATCAAGGGTGACAGGATCCAGAGAGGAGGAGGAGGAAGAGGAGGAGGAGGAGGAAGAAGGCCTCATAGTCCTGCCAAAGAACAAGCTCCAGAACACTCTATCATGTGAACAGAAGAGGTGGGAAAGGGTGCATACGGGGCCTCAGGAAGATGGAGCCGTGCACATGGTATCTGTGGGGAGGAAGGGGGGGAGGGGGCAGGCACCTCACCAGCCATGATCCCACACAGTGATTTGATTTTTGAGCCCTCTCAATGTGTTAGTGATTTAAAAACCTAATGTTAAACTTTTAACTCCAGTAAGAGAGGGAGGTGGGTCAGGCGGCCTGGCTCTGAAGGTGCTGTTGGGCACAGTCTCCTGAAGGAAGGACACTGGGGTGGCAGGGGAGGGGCTGGGCTGGGGAGGGGAGAGTAGCAGGAGGCGCAGTCATGAGGTCACTCAAGGGGGTGCAGCTCCAGGCCATTGCACCCCATCCATGTCTACCACACAAGTGACGCTGACAGGGTGTGACCTGAGCTGGCCCTGGCAAGTGCCCCTCCACTCCCTGGGCAGGGACCACAGCCGGCCCAGCCCAGTGTCCTGCACACAATATGTGCTTCCAAAAAGTCATTCCTCCAGGAGCGGTTGCTGAAGGACTGAATAAAGGAAGGTGTGCGTCTCTGGGCAGCCTGGACAGGGCCAGGACGGAGGCCCAGCGGCTGCGGCTTCGGTCAGGGCGGGGAGCTAGGCCGGTGAAAGGCTGGGAACCCCGTAGTTATCCACTGTGTGGGAGAAACAGAAGACACAGTGCTCCCAAGAACATCACAGAGCAGAAAAATCTGATGGCTCACACACGAATCATGAAAGGAACAATTCAATAGAAGGAAAGGACAGTCACTCCCAGGGGAGGCAGAGGGAGTCAGCCGGGAACCCTGAGGCCTGGGCTCGTAGCACTGCTTTTAACATCCCTGGGGGCCTCAGGGACAGGCCTCCTCTTTGGAATGCCCTCTGTGGTCCCGCCAGCACTAAACGACCGCATGGCTAGGAGACTGGCAGCACTGGAAAGAAATCGGCAGAACTGTGAGGGGCTGGATGCCATGGACCATGACCCAGGGGCCCTCAGGGTCAGCCACAGCCTCGTGACCCCGGGACCGAGTTGCTCTGCTGGATAATTACTCTCAGCACCATGCCCACAGGACAGGTGGGAGGATGCAAGAAAAAAATCAGACAAATGCAAAGAAAACCAAATGAAACTCCTAAAAACTCAAATGGCAACAACTAGTCCTGGGATTATCACTGCGAACATGGAAGAATGGATGAATGCACGCGGTATGGGGGATCCCGGCGCGGAGCCAGAGCCAGGGCGGGGAGCCAGGGCGGGGGCCCAGGGCGGGGCGTCTGCCCGACGGGGCTGCACTAACACTGCACATGTGCAGGACCAGGAGCAGAAGTCACCTACACTCGGGGAGGTGGGGACTGGCTGCGCCACTCACAACACGCCTACATGGCGGAGCATCGCGCAGCGGCTAAAGAGGATGACCGGGACCTACACGGACAACGACGGGAAGCGCTGCAAGATACACAGCTGAGGAAAGAGTCGGGACAGGAGATGCTGCCTCTGTTTCTGAACAAAGAAAGGGGTAGTTCCTCGTCAAAGAGGACCTCGGGGAGGAAACAAAGAAATGGGTCACAGGGTCCCCTCTAGGGCGAGCTGAGGGACAGGAGTGAAGGGGATTTTTTTCACTAAGTTTCTATATACCTAGATGTTTTTATCTTGTAAAAATTATTATCATTTTTGCAAAAGTCCCAGGCCATTTAACTCTGAAGTCCTAAGCTGTGCTGGGATGTCTCCCCCAGCCTGCCAGGGCCCCCTCTGCTTCCGCCCTGCCTGGTGGCTGCAGGTGCCCGAGGAGCACCCACCGCCTGCCCCTCACCTGAGGCCTTGAAGGCTGGCGTCCCGGGGGTCCTCCTCCCGCCCCCCCCGCCCCCAGCCCCGCACTCACATGGCGTTGGCCGTGTAGCTGGCATCGCCGCCCTCCACATACTGCACCTGGCTGGAGTACACGTGTGGAACGGGCACCTGCTGGAGCTGCTGCACCTGGCACAGGACGAAGGACACGCAGAGGGTCGGGGTGGGCCGGCTCCTCCGCCTTCGCCTCTGAAGGGCTGGTGGCTGCCCCAGCTCGCCCGGACCCCCGCTCCCCGGCTGCATGGCTGCACTTCTGCACACACCCTGGACGGGGCTGGGGCTCAGAGGCGCAGGGGCTGCGGCCTCGGCCAGGGCTGGGAATCAGGCAGAGCTGTGTCAGGAGGGGAAGCCAGGACTCTCCGCTTGGGCTGGGGACAGCAAGCGTGGGGCCTGAGGGGAGGCGGGCCCAGGGGACCCCAAGATAGGGTCCTACTGTGGGCCTGACAGTTGGACACCAGGAGCACAGCCAAATTCTGGGACGAGGCTGTCGCTCAGCTGCAGCTGGGAGCAGACAGGGCCTCAAGGGTGGAGCCTGCATCACTGACCCACCGGGTCTGCAGGGGCGGGGCCTGGAACCGGGCAGGATGTTAGGGGCGGGGCCGTGGGTGGGGCGCCCGTTGGTGGGACTGAACCGGGACCTACTGACCAGCTTTCAGGGGCGGGGCCTGAGTTCCCCACCCCATCCCCAATCCCAATCTATAGGGGGCGGAGCCTGGGGCCTGGAACCCAATTTAGAGGGATCAGACGCGGGTCCCCAGACTGGCGTGGCAGGGGTGGGGTCTACGGGGCCTGCGGGGCCTGGCGGGCAGCCCAAGGCCTGCACGGGCCGGGCCGGCGGATCCCGCCCCCGCCCGCCCGTCGCCCCCCGCCCCTGCGTCCGCCACCTACTTTGAGGGCCGTGGCGGCCGTGCTGAACACTAGCACCTGGGGAACTCTCTGGATCCTGACCCTCTGGTCGGGGCTGGCTCGGGCCGCGAGCCCGGGCAGTGGCTCGAGGACCACTTTCTGCTGCGGCAGGAGCAGGTGCGGGGGCAGCACGCCCACCAGCTCCACCCACTGCGCGGCGCCCGGCTCGTAAGGGGGCGGCGGCGGCTCGGGGCTGCCTAGCTGCGGGGCCTGGCCGCGGGCGGGCGGGGGCGGCGGCTCCGGGGCCAGCGCGCTTGGCCCGGGCCCGGGCGGGGGTGGCCGGGGCGGCGGCTCCGGCGGCGGCGTGGGCCGGGGCTCTCGCTGCTCTGCCTTCCTAGCGGGAAACTGACTGTCTGAGCTCTGGAGGACAAACAGAGACACTGAGGGGTCACCCGGGCGCCAGGCCGCCGCCCCCACCGGGCTGCGGGGCTCACGCTGCGACCCGACCGGAAGCCCCCGCCCCGCGCTGGGTCTCAGGGAGCAGAGCCTCCGATCCCTCTCAGCCAACCTGGGCCCTGACCTGCCCGGGGCGGGAAGAGGAAGGCTCCAGGACCCCGTCTGCAGCCCGGGGGCCGGAGGCGGAGCCCGGGGCGGGGCCCCTGAGGGCACAGGATCGGGTCTATCCCTCCCTGCGGCCTGAGGGGCCTGCACCCCTCCCCAGCCCAGCCCGCGCCCAGCCCCAGTACGCCCAGAGGTAGGTGGGGGAGGCACGCACCTCTTGAGCCACGTGGACTGGCTGGAGCCCCTGCACCGTCATCTGCTGCACGGGGCCAGCTTTGGGCACCTGTGGAGTGGCCTGGACCACGGACCTCTGGGGAGGGAGAGGCAAGTCAGACTGCGGTAACCACGGCGATGCTGGGGGCCCGCCTGTCACTCAGCACTCCCCCGCCAACACAAGGACTCCTGTAAGCCTCACAGCAGCGTGGTAAAAAAAAGGCAGCTGTCCTGCAGCTCTCTGCTGGCTCTGCACCACGTGCCTTCCAGGTTCATTGCCCCCTTGACTGGGCACCAGGTTATCGGTGTGGAGCCCAGGCTCAGCAAGGTGCGGCTGGCGGGAGGTGGCAGAGCTGAGAGCTGAACTTGGGACCTGGGACCGGCTGAGCGAGTCCCCGCTCTCCACCAACTCCCTCTGGGGGCTCTCCCGCACCCCCAGCTGTCTGCTCTTCCACGCTGTGGCGGGGACGCTGCCACCTCCCGGCACAGAGTGTGGGGCAGAGGCTGGGGGTTGCCGCTGAGTAGTGGGGCCGGGGCTGGAACCCAGGTGTGGAGATGCAGAGGGGCTGTGGTGCCAGGCAAGAGAAGAGCTATGAAGCTTCAGGGTGGGGTCACCACTTTCCTCGGGGGAGAGGACCTGTGGCTTTCACCTGGTCCTTCGAGGGCCTGGGCACCCTCAGCTCGAGTGCTAACGACCAGATGGCAGACAGCCCTCGCCTCTTGACCTGCTCCAGCCGCCACAGCTGGCAGCTCAGTGAGGCCTCCCCCAGGTTGGGCATGGATTTGGAGGCTGGGGCCTCTCCCCGAGCCCCTCAGGGTGAGCCAGGGCTTGGCCTCTGGGTTCCTCCAGGCTGATGGGCCCAAAGAGGCCGAGGTTGTTTCTCGAAGCTGCTTCCAGAGCCCGTTCAGTGCTAGGCCCGCATTCCTTCCTCACAGCAGCCCCAACCCCCTGCCCCGGCCCGCAGGGCAGAAGCCATCATTTAGATGAGGATTTGAGTCTTGGGAGAAGCAGAGGCCTTGTGGAAGGCCCGGCTCTCACAGTGGACCCCTCTGCGGGCTCTCACAGGCCCTCCCACTGCAGCTCCCTCCAGGACGCAGGACGCCGCGGAGGCCGCCTGGCCAGGACCCCCACCCCAGTCCCTGCCCGCCTTGGCCTGGCACCTCTTGGGTGACAGGGACACTCTGCTGGACGCCGTGGACCTGCAGCTGCTGCGGCACCGTGCCTGTGGGGGCCCCGGCCGTCTTGCTGGAGGAGCTGTTGGCCTGCGCCGGCGACCGCTGCGAGGGAAGGAGACAGGAGCACTGTCAGAGCCCCAGGCCCTGACGGAACCCTTCTCAAGAGGGCTGTCCCCACAGCTGTCGGGAAGGGCACAGCCAGCGGGGCTGGTCCTGACTACCTAAGCCAGTAGCGGCTGTGTCCTGTGCACCCAAATGCCTAGTTCCTGCTGCAGCCCCGGTCACCCCCAGCAAGGTTTGGGGTTCAGCCCACAGGTGCTGGTGGGGGGACCCGTCCTCCCCAGGAAGCATGGCTGGGACTCCAGCTTGGCTCAGGGGCGACTTGCTGCCTCTAGAATCAGACGGGCCACAGCCCCATGGTGAGAAAGAGTAGGTGACGAGATCCCCACTTTCCAGATGAGTTGCTGAGGCACAGACGGGAAGGGATGTGTGCAGGGCCACACAGCTGTGAGAGGTGGCGCCAGGCACTGACCCAGGTGGGCTAGCTACCGAGCCGCTGTTAGCTCTGGGCCAGCTGCGCCACAGCAAGCTGATGGGTGGCTGCTGTCATTAGCTGTGTCACACATGGAAAGCTCTGGGCTCAGGAGGCTCTGAGGGCCTGCCCAGAGGCCCCAGGACTAAGTGGCTGAGCTGGAGGTCTGACCTCAAAGTCCTGAGGCGGACACCCACACTCCCAGCCCCCCACAGCTGGCCTGCCTCTGACACCCTCGTTGGCGTTCGGGGGTCCGCAGAATGCACCCTGTGGTCGGGGAGGAGCTCTGTCTGCACTGTGGAGGGAAGAGGGACCTGCTTTGCTTCCTGGGGTACAGCACCCGAAGCTGGAGCTGGAAGGCCCATCTTGACTGGGGGTGGAGGGGCGTCTCCTCCTCCTGGAGCTGGACTCAGCTCAGAGCCACCCCCTGGGGTCAATGAGGACTTTGGAGGGGCAAGTGGGCTCGGGGGGCAGGAGCCCCACGGATACTTGGGGAGAGGAGTGGGGAGGGCGGCCAGCGGGGCCCCCACCTACCTCAGGGGGCGAGTGCACCTGCTGGGTGCCATGCACCGTCAGGGAGACCTGGCCGACCTGGCCGCCCTTGCCGCCCGGGGCTGTGCCCTGCACCACCAGACGCTGCGTGGGGAGAGCCTGCAGCAGGAGGGAGCAGGACGGCAGCTCACTCGCCATGGCCGGGACAACGAGCACCCGAGCTGTGCCGGGACGCCTTGTGCTGCATGGCTGTTAGCTCCCAGGAGCGCCCCGACAGCCCCACACAGCGCTGTCGAAACCCCTACTTCACAGGGGGGAAAGCGAGGCCCAGGACGCTGGGAGCGCTTGCCGAGGGCCTGGAGCTGAAAGCGGCCGGGCCAGGTCTGTGCCAGGGCCGGCTCCACAGGCCACGCAGGACGCGCTCTCGCCCTTGGCACCTGGTGGGACTCTGTCCCGGTGTGTGCGAAGCCCGGCCCCATCTGCAGCCTTCTGGGGACAGACCACCGTGCATCTGGTTAGGGGTGCTTGGCTCCTAACCGGCTTTGGGACACGGGCTGGACCCACCAGCCGCCTTCCTCCCTGCCAAGCCACAGTTCTTTCTGCTAAGATGACTCATGTGGCTCCTCCTTCCCCAGTGAGCCCCGACCAACACGGTTTCAGTCAGTGGAGGCAGCTACTCAGAGCTAGAATGTGGGGGGCCCTGGACAGGGCCTGTGTCCTTGAGGCTGGTCAGCCAAAGCAGGGTGGGTCTGCACCCTGAGGGAGGCAGCCGGGGCCAGGGCCGGATGCCACAGCCTTACCTGCTGGGGCACAGGGATGTTCGTGAGCTGGAGGGGTGACACATGGCCCGGCTTGCCCGACACGCTCGTCTGGACCAGCAGTCGCTGCAGGGACAAGGAGTAAGGACCTGAGTGCCACCGGCCTCCGCGGGGGCGGGGAGGGGCAGCAGTGAACATCTTGATGACAACAGGTGAGCAGATGGTCCTGGCTGGGGGAGGGGAGGCGAGGTACCCGTGGCCACAGTCCCCACTGCCCCCCTCACATGCCCTCTCCACCTGCCCCTGGGGGAGGGCACATCCTACCTGCTGGGTGCCCTGCACCTGCTGAACCACCTGCGTGGGGACCCCGGTCTGGCTGGCCGTGGAGCCGGGGCTGGCCTCTGACACTGTCTCGCTGGCCCGCATCGTGCCTTCTGTGAGGAGAGTCACCGGTCAGCTCTGCCTGCTGCCCCTGCCCCCACTCTGAGCCTGAGCCCAGCAGGATGGGGTGATGCAGCCCCAGGTTGAGCCCTGACGAGGCCAGGCCTCTCCAGAAGCCCTGACTGCCTTCTGCCAGCTGGGGTGGGGTGGGCGCCACCGCGATCCATAATTCTTAACATCCAGAAGTAGCCCCACCCCACCCTTACCCTCCTCACCCCAAAGTCAGACCAGAAGAGGTGACTGAGACCATGATGTGGTGGAGGCCTAGAGGGATGGACCCCTTTTCCCAACAGACAAGGCTTGTGGATAGGGAGTGAGTGACCCCCACCTGGGGTCCCAGCAGCCCTGGAAGGACCTTCCTGGAGATGGCTCCTGGCTTCCTAGAAACAAGCTGACCAGGGGAGTGGCCCCAGAAGGTCTTGCTGGCCTGTGACCAAGCACCCCGTCCCCCTCCACTGTCCAGCCTCCCTGTCCTTGCAGGGCAGGAGCAGCAGGGGGCCTTGCCGCTGGGCAGGGGGTACTCACGCTGACAGGCAACCGAGAAGAGGCAGTCATAGAACATGGTGCCCCCGCCCCACCCCGCCCCGGCTGTCAGGGTAGCCGGCTCGGCACTCCTCGCTCCTTGCCACCTTGGCGGGGACAGCGGGGTGCGCGGGCGGCTTTATACCCACAACCTTGGGGAGCTAATCCCCCAGTGGATGCAGAGCTCGAGCTCCCAGCTCCCAGCTGCCCTCTTGGAATAAACACTCCCCTCCCAGCAGGCGCGGCCTGAGCGGCCTTCTCGGGGCTGGGGCCACGCTGCGGGGCCAGGAAGGAGGCTGGTACCCAGCGATGCTATCGGCGGGCGCAGGTTGAGTTTCATGCACATCTCGCTGGGGGATTAACAGGGGAGCTGGGGGAAGCAGGGCACAGAGGGCAAGTGTCCCCGAAAGACGCTGGTCAGGACACCATCCGTCCTGCCCGCTCCAGGCAGCCTGGCTTGCTCCCAGCAGTTCCAGGGATGCTGGGGGTGGGGGTGGGGGCACTGGGGAACCACATGCGCCTGTCCTTCCTCCAGTGTGCTGCCAGAAGGAGCCAGGGTCCCAGCCCCAGCTCCCCGGGGTCCCGGGCAGGACTGCAGGGCGGCGAGTGAGAAGTCACAGCAGTAACTATGGTGCTTCTGATGCGCCAGGCCCTGTGCCGGGTCCTCCTGGGCAGCTGGAGATGGAAAGAACTCTGGTTGCCCCCGTTTTCAGACAAGGCAACTGAGACCAGGAGAGAGGAAGTGGCTTGCCCAACGTCACCCAGCGCGGAACTGGCAGACCAGGACACAAGCCCACGTCTGTGCCCACGTGAACCTCACACCGTGCACAGAACCCGAGTGGAGGGTCATGCCCGAGCTCAGGCCCCGCGGGCAGTGGCGTGCAGACTCAGGCACGTGGGTCCAGGACGACAGTGCGTAGAGGCCCTACGGGGACACCACAAGATTCAGGGCATCCCAGGGTGGGACTCAGCCTCCAAGGGGGACGCTGGGCCTCAGTTGTGTGGGGACAGAGAGGGGCCTGCTCAGGGCAGAGGGCTGTCCTGGGTAGAGGTGAGGCCCTCAGGGCCCATGTGGGGCAGAGCGCACAAATGTTTATGTGTTGGCAGGAGGAGGCATTGGGGGGAGCCTCCCACTGGCCACCCAGGGGGCAGGCACTGGGACAACCCCAGGCCTGCTCAGCCAGCTGCCTCTGCAGCCAGTTCCAGGAGGCACCCATTCCTCTGTTTTGCTGGAATCTTCCCTCACATCCACTGAGGCTTCCCTGAGCGTGAGGGAGGAGGCCCTCACTGAGTCAGCCCCTCGGGGAAGCAATGAGCCCCGTGGGGCCCGCACGCCTGCGGTCTGTGCGCAGGGAGCCAGGCCCAGCCCGGCGGACAGCCTGCTGGAGGAGGCCCGGGGCAGGCTTCGCCCAGCTCAGGGTAGTCACTGAGTGGGGCACAGGCTGGGGCCCTGCTGCGATCAGGCGTCTGCCAGGCCGGGCAAGCCCTGGAAGCAGCCCTGCCGGTCTCCTGCCCCAGGGTGGCCCTCAAGGCCGGGACCCCACGCTGGCCAGGCCAGGAGGCCACAGTACGAGGACAAGCAGGTGAGGTCCCCGAATCTACTCTTCAGATGAGGGCTTCCTGTGTGTACCTGTGTGCCTGTGGCCAGGGCGGCCCCGCACCTGCCCCGGCTGCATGTGTGGGACAGTCTGTGAGCGTCTGCATCTGCAACTCCATTCCGGGCGTGTGCATGAGGCCAGGGCGGCCCCGCACCTGCCCCGGCTGCATGTGTGACACAGTTGTGAGCGTCTGCATCTGCCATTCCATTCCAGGCGTGTGCATGAGGCCAGGGCGGCCCTGCCACCTGCCCCGGCTGCGTGTGACACAGTCTGTGAACGTCTGCATCTGCCACTCCATTCTGGGCGTGTGCATGAGGCCAGGGTGGCCCCGCCATCTCAAGTCTCTAGTCAGGAAGTGGCAGCTGATTTCCTGTCCCTCCTATCTGATGAGCAGCTCTTCCTCCCCGGCCCGCACTTCCCCGTCGAGACTGCTCACGCCTCAGATGCCCTGAGCATGTGGGCAAAGCCTGAGGGAAGCCGCAGAGCCGGGGCCCTGGCCCCATGGGCGATGGGTGGCCAGTCTGGCCCTCTCCCTCCTGACCCTTTGCTCCCAGAGATGGTTTCAGTCAAGGGCTCTTTGGGGCCTCTGGGCCCCTTGTCTGCCCCAACTTCGGTTTCCCCATCTGTGCTTGGGATGCTGACACACACCCTCCACATCCCTCTCCCAGACACAAATCTTCTTGTGCTCCCAAGGACTCCAAGTGAGAGGGAAGCAGGGAGGAGAAGCGGACACGGTCCCTCTGCGAGCCCAGCCCTGTCCCCTGTGGCAGGCTGCCTTCACCTTCCCTAGGATGGCTGCCACGGCCCCGTGCCCTCCTGCCGCCTCGAGTTTCGGGGAGAGTCCGGTGGCCTCTGCGGACGGGGAATTATGGATCCAGAGGACTGTTCTGAAGCTGGGAAACTTGAGCTTCCTTCCCATTGCCTCCAAAGTCACCTAAGGCCAGGGCCCGTGGGGAGCAGCCCGGATGAGCTGCCTTTGGGGTGGCTCCGGGCTGGCTGCCGGCCTGTGCTCCAGGTCTGGGCCCAGGCCCTCCCTGCACTCCCCGCCACGCCCTGGGCCCATCAGCTCAGACTGCTTCGGGCTCTGGAAGAGCCCAGGCACCTTGCAGCCTCACTGGTGTCAGTTACATCCCCCTGCCCTCCCCACCTGCTCATGTGGCCCAAAGGCCAGGCTGGGATGAAAGGGGCCACCCACCTGGGTGAGGGTCAGGGAGAAGGCCCAGGAAATCACTGCCAGGGGATGGGGGAGGGGCAGCGGAGCAGGAAGGGCAGCCACAGGGCGTAAGCCAACCTCCTCTTCCTCCAAACAAGTGGAGGAAGCATGGCCTGGTGACCCTCCCGGGACAGGCTCGCTCCCGCCAGAACCAGCAGAGCAGGGAAATGAGCCTCTGGACCACTGTGGAAGACAGCTAAGCCTCTGTCCGAGGGAAGATGGGAGGCCAGGCTATCAACAGCCCGGGCACACGGAGTGCCCACAGCACAGTGGGGGCCCAGGGACAGGATGGGGACAGAGGCCTTGACCTCTAAGCACCGGGACCCCCTGGGGAGGTACTGGGAAGAGCTGGAGGAGCTGAGGAGACAGAGGAGGTGGCTGGGCCTTGGGGGGCTCTGTGTGCCCATTCTGGACCCTTGCTCTGGGGACCCTGGACCCCCAAAGCAGCAAAAGCCAGCACCCAGGAGATCCAGGGCCAATGCAATGCCCCAGAGGCAGTGGTGACAGGTGAGGCCTCCCGCCCGCTCTCGGCCACCCCAGGGCTGAGGCACGTGAGGGCTGTGCTGGGTCAGGCCAGCATGCGTGGGCGTTCGTCCGTCATTCTGCCCAACCCAGTGGACAGAGCCCTGCCCTCGTAGACAATGGGAACAGACACCATCATCGTCACTGCAGGTGGTGACAAGTGTTAAGAAGGAAAATGAAGCAAACGAAGGAGACGGGGAGTGAGCAGCCGGGGGTGAGGAGCTGTGGGCATCAGGGGGTGGACTGGAGCAGAGCCCCGAGGAACAGGAGGCATGAGCCCCAGAAGGACTGGGATGGGGTGCTCCAGGCAGAGGGCATGGGAGCACAAAGGCCCCGAGGCCACGCTGAACCTGGCCGGTTTGCAGAGCTGCAGGAGGGGGCGAGGGGCAGGTGGGCCTCGCAGGCCAGAGCCGGGAGCTGCGCATCTGTCAGCAGAGGCTCCTTCACAGGGAGTGGAGAGCTTTTAAAGCTCTTTCCTGGTGGTGGTGGTGGGGGAGCCCACAAGGGGCCAGCTCTCCTAGGGTCCTAGGGCCGAGAAAGCCCAGGCCAGGGTTTCTCAGACGGCGCCCCCAGGACCACCTGCCTCGGAATCCTCTGGGTTGAGCTGGGACATGAAGGGACCTAACTGGCGGCTGGCAAAAGGCTCCCCCTGGCTGCTGGGGGGGTGGACTGTGAAGGGTGGGGCCATGGGAGAGAAGGGGGTTCTGGCTGGATTTGGAAGGTGGAGCCGAGGGGCCTTGCTGGCTCAAGGACAGGAATCAAGGCTGAGCCGGGCCGGGAGTGATAGCTACTGGGACGAGGAGGTCTCAAAGGAGGGCGGATTCGAAGAGGGAAAAATCCAGAGTTCTACTTAGCCATACTGGTTTGAGAGGCTGCCTGTCCCACCGAGGGGATGGGTCACAGGTGGCCAGGGTTCAGGGCCGAGGCCCAGGGCACAGACCTCAATGTGGGCATTGTCAGCAGAAAGGTGGCACCGAAAGCCAAGACAAGAGACAAGGCCACCAAGAAGGGAGCATCACTGGAGCAGAGAGGAGGCCTAGGCCTGACGAGGTCACTGCTGACAAGGGCAGGAGGTGAGGAGCAAGCAGCCAGGGGACCCAGGAGGGTGGAGACCAGGGCAGGAGGGCCTCTCTGGGGGAGGGCGCTGCCCAGAGGCCACGGGAGAGGAGGACCGAGGGTGAGCGGGAGATGAACAGGATGGGGGCCTCGGCGACCCCAACCGGCCACCTCGGAGGAAGGGCGCAGGCGGCTGAGGAGAGAGTGCAGGTGAGGAGGCGAGAGAGGGAGGCTGCGTCCTCGAGCGAGTCTAACTTACAGGCATTATGAGACACAGACGGCAGCTGCGGGGGTGCAGGGCCCGGGGGCCTGGTTAAAATGGGAGCTGTTTCATCTTTACAAGCTGGTGAGAAAGATCACAGGGGGACCGAGTGACGAGGCGGGGATGGCAGGAGCAAGTGCTGGAGGGGGCGGCCCAGAATGGGGCGGGTCGCTACACCCTTCGAGCGGTGAGAAGGCAGAGCTGATGGGTGCAGACAAACCCCGGGAGGTGGGAGGCTGGCTAGGAGGGTGAAGGGTGCTTCTCGTCATGTGACGGCACCTTGCCTCAGGGCCCCAGAGGCGTCTGCCCTGGTACGGGGCCATGTCAATCACCACAAATGTCGACATTCTGTCGTCCTATGGTCCTAAACCCAGTCTTGACCTGCCCTCCCCGCCCCCTCCCAGAATGCCCTGTGATCCCAGGGCCGCCTCAACGCTGGGTTCTGCCACGTCCTCCCCTCCACAGAGCACATCAGAAACGGCCGACACCGCCCAGTCCCAGCCTGAGCCCCACTTTTCCCGGAGGAGCACCCGCCGTCCTGACCCTCTGCCTCAGGTTCCCTCTGCTCAGCCTGGCCCCTGGGCATGGGGAAGGGGCTCCAGGCAGGACATGGGTGCCAGGATGCAAGCTTCCTGGTGATCTCCTCCACAGCCGCAAGGGGCAGCTGCGGCGACAAATAGGCCACATGCTCACGAACTCGCCCTGCGACAGCCGCGCTCAGCCCCTGAGTCCTGCACCCCCATGGCGGGGAGGTGATGCCTGGGTCTCCCAGCCGGCCTCCCTGAGCACCTCATACACATCCCTGATCCCGCAAAGCCCTTCTGACCCCTTCATGGATGAGGAAACTGAGGCAGAGCAGCCAAGGCCACATCTGGAAAGTGGCGGCTGGGCGCCCCCGCTGCCTCCAGCAGGCGGCCGTGAACCTTAACTCCCCTGCCCAGTCGCTGCAAGTGACAGCCCGCGTGGGGACAGAGAGAAACGGCCCTAAGAGCTGCCCTGGTGGGACGGAAATGGGGGCACGGAGACCTCCCTGCTTCCCCACAGATGCCCCGAGTCCTGCCTGGGAACCCTGAGACTTTGATAGCTGCCCTCCCGGTGACAGGTACAGCAGGTGATGGTGAGAGGGCATCACGGCGCCCCTCATCCAGGATGCTGGGCTCCCCGGAACTCCTCTTGGAGTTGTTCACGGAGCTGCCTGGCTCCGAGCGCACGTCCACTTACCAGAGACGGTGACCACGATGTACTGCTGGGCCACCGGGGCTGGGGCGGGTGCGCCGGCCGGCTGCGAGGGCGTGGGGGCAGCTGGGAGCTCCGTCACATACTGCTTCTGGCTGCCTGGTGGCTGCGTCTGGGGCTGGGGGCTCTGCAGCTCGGTGACATACTGGGGCTGGGGGGTGGCAGCGGTGGCGGGCGGCTGGGGAGGCTGTGGTGCTGCTGATGGTGGCGGTGGCTGGGGCTGGGCCTGTGGTGGCTGGGACGGCTGCGGGGCTGCCTGCAGCTCAGTAACGTACGCCTGTGTTGCCATGCCAACAGTGAGGAAAATGATAATAAATAAGGCTTTTTTTTTTTTCTTCCTTGGGAAGAAGAAGGGGAGAGGGGAAGAGGAAAAAAAAAAGAAAAGGAAAAACAAGAATTAATCTACAGGCAGAGGAAACCAGGGACAGCTCCTGGCTCCCTCGAGACACGTTTGGGTTCCTCACTAACTTAATTAAATGCCGAGGCTGGCGGCCAGATACAACCCGCCCACCGCTGCGGGGCATGGGGCATGTGCTGAGGCTGCTCTGCGCCCCCTCCACTCACCCCTGCCCAGGGCTCCTGCCGTCTTCCATCCCACCTCCTGGTGCCTGGCAGACCCCTAGGCCAGGGGGAACTCCGTCCCTCGCCCAGAGACAAATGATACAGTTCTCATGCCAGTTCCTGCAGGCTGTGCGCTGTGCTAAGTGGTTACGTTATTTCATTTTAAACTTTGCAACAATCACATCCGGGTTTGGGTTCGGTCTGCCAGATGAGGAGCTGAGGCTCAGAGAGGTTCAGGAGCTTGCCCCAGGCCACACAGCAGGGAAGTGGCAGGGCTGAGCCTGAACCCTGGGTGTCCCGAGCACCTGACTAGTTGGCTAATTGCCGGAGAGGCAAGTCATGGGAAAGCCGTCTCCCAGGCAGCCTGTGCCAGTTCCCCACATGCCCGCCATCTGGGCTTGGATTCTTGGCAGAATACCATTCCCAGTCGGGTGCCAGACACAAGGAAGGTGTTCTGAGTCCAAAAAGCTCCGGAGCAGCGTGTGGCCACAGGGGCCTTTGGGCCCTTGCTTGGAGTGGTGAGCTCATCACTGCGAGGGTGCCCTTCTGGGGTCAGGGGCAACCGGGCCGGGAGCAGACCCGGCCGCGGCAGCTGAGCCAGGGATGGGGCCCACCTGACCTGGCAGAGCAAGATTTTCTGGCTGCTAAAGAGTCTTGGTCCCTCTCCCTGGTGCTGGGCCAGGCAAGCCATCCCTCTCGCTAAGCCCCGCCCCTCCTCGCTAAGCCCCGCCCCACAGGGGGCGGGCAGATCGTTTCCCGGCCCCTCGCGCTCCCGCGCCGCATCTCCAGCCCCGGAGCGCGAGGACCGTGGAGCAAAGGCTGGGCGGTGAAGAGGAGAAGCTCCAGCCCCCACACCTTCGTGGCCCCTGCTTGCCCCTGGAGGTGTTTGAGTTTGAGAGCCCAGCCTGCGGTCGGTGGTGACTAAGAGAGAAATTTTCAAGAGAAAGGAGGAAAAAAACAACTTCCGCTCCTTGCCCAGGGGCCAAGGAGCGCTCTGCTGAGATTGCCGGGGCCCAGCAGCTGCAGGGAGGGCCCACTGCACGGAGGAGCAACCGAGGCGCAGGGCGCATGGCCCGAGCGTGCACCGCCCCGCGGGGGGCGGATTTGAGCCCGGGTCTCCTGCCCCCAGATCTGTGCTCTCCGCCCCTGCCTGCGCAGGGAGCCAGGCCCAGGGCTCACCTATTTCTCGCGGTCAGCAGACGGCATCCTCCCCGTTCTTCAGACGGGGGCACCTGAGCCCCACGCGCTTGCCCAAGGCCCTGGCTGGAGCAGCAGAACTGGGGAGCGGGCAGCCCCCCAGCAGCCCGAGGGAGCCCTCAGGCCGTACAGCACAGTGGTGCCCACATTCCTCACGCCCCCCTGGACCTCCCTCCCAGGGGGTCCGGGTTCTGCCCTTTGAGGCCAAATCCAAGAGGTGTCCCAGTCAGTAGAGGGCGAGGCAGGTGAGGAACAGGCCCTGGACGGGCCAATGCACGACTGGAACTTGGCCACCTCTGGGCTGTTTGCTCGGAGGGAGGCCCCGCCGTGGTCTGTGACATGGGAGGACAGCGGCCCACGAGGCAGGGCTGCTGAGGGCTCCAGTCTGGCATCTCCAAGGGCCGTGCTTGATGAGCGCAGGGCACAGGGTGAGCCCTTGGGAAACAGCCTGGCTCCCAGCATCGCCCAGGGAGGCCGTGTAGCAAGGCTGAACCCAGGACCATGCCTCCCGCCCAGGGCCCAGGGCTTCGGGCTGCTGGGTATAGAGGAAAGCAAGCTGCTGTCTGCACCCTGGGCGCTTGGCAGCCTGGGCAGGTGGGCGGGAGGAGCCACGGGCTCCACGGGCTGCTGGGCTGCCTTCCCTGCCAGGCCAGGTCGTTATGGGGAGCAGGGCAAGCAGGGCAGTGGCAGGTGGCATGGGCCTGGCCCAGGTCCTGGGAACATCCTGGGCTTTCCCACCGGGCAGGGCACAAGGCAGAGGGCGGCTGGTCCCACTGGGACTCAGGCAGCAGGGGATCTGCCGCCTGCCACGCACACACAGAGAATACCCTTCTCCAGCGCCTGCCCTCCTCAAACTACTCCCTGCCAGCATTAGAGGGGCCGCCTCACACTAGTGGGTCCAAACTCTGGCCCAGGTCCGGTGCTCAAGTCACTGCAGCCAATCAGCGCCTGCCTGCCTGGTGTCAGCCCCACCTTGACATGAACCCTGGCCTGTCTCTTAATTCGTGAACACATTCCTAACCTTCCTCTGGGCCTCAGTTTCCCCACCTGTCACCTGGGCATGATGAGAGCAACCGATTCGGAGGGCTGTTGTCAAGATGCGCCGAGATCAGCCCAGCACCCAGTAAGCACTAAGAAGTGGCAGCTGCTATTGTTATTATTCATTCAACAGACATCCGTGCCAGGTGGGGAGGGACGGCGAAGGAGTCAGACAGGACCCGTGAGCTCTTGGAAGGAGGCAAGGATGGGGGAATCTGATTCTTTTCATCAGCCTCACTTGGGGAGCTGGTTAAATGCAGGTGCCTGGCCCCCGCTGCCCAGAGTCTTTTGGGATGGCCCTGGAGTCTGCTGTTTGAACTAGGCAGGTGGTCCTGGGGGCACTCTCTGAGAAACCCCAGCCTGGGCTTTCTTGGCCCTCGGAAAGCTGGCCTCTTGTAGCTCCTCCCACCAGGAAGGGGCTTTAAAAGCTCCACACTCGCTGGTGCTGTCTCCTTTTAAAGGTGCAAAGCCCACAGGCCTCATCCCTCCCAATCTAGGGTGGGGGGAAGGCGATGATGAGGGCTGGAAGGCTGAGCCCAAAAAGGGGAAGTGGGAGATCAATGAGCAGTCACCCCGACTTCTCTACTGGAGGCTTCTCAGCATTCTCGCTGTCACTCTCCAGGAAGGGCGATATGGGATGCCAGGTTTCCCATAATTATTTGACAGGCAACTTTTTATTTTCCCATTTGTGGATGACAGGTTAAACAGAGTTC
The DNA here is from genome assembly GCF_021613505.1 of Equus quagga. NCBI lineage: Eukaryota > Metazoa > Chordata > Mammalia > Perissodactyla > Equidae > Equus > Equus quagga. The sequence continues at coordinate 84,294,393 of NC_060280.1, read as the reverse complement.
TGTAGGGTGTCCCCTAGAGAGGAATAAGTCACATATATGCATACAGCATGACACGATCCTCGTCTGTCTAAGCATAAGACCCCTTTCTTTACAGAGCAGGGTACAGGAAACGAGGGAATCGCTCAGCAAATCTGTTCCTCGGCAATGAAACTGCCAAGAAAAGCACCAATGGCTGCACCTATCTTCAAAGCCAACAGCTGTTTTTGGAGAATGTTTGAATCAATTCTTTAGATGAGGGGCTGGCAAACATCTGTAAACAGCCAGTCAGTGAGTGGTTTTGGCTTTGTGGCAGACGGTCTCTAGTGCCACTACCCAACTCTGCCACTGCAGTGTGAAAGCAGCCATGGATGATAGGTAAACAAGTGAGCGTAGCTGTGTGCCAATAAAACTTTATTTCTAGACACTGAGACTTTAATTTCATATAATTTTCACACATCATGACACGTTCACATCACAAAACGTCTTTCTTTTGATTTTTTTCCCCAATCATTTAAAAATGTAGAAGTCATTCTTAGCTCATGAGCCATACAAAAATAGGTGGCAGCGTGGTGTGCCAACCTCTGTTTTGGAAGTTTCCCTCATCCTCTATATCCAGCTGGGTTTTGTGTGTGTGTGTGTGTGTGTTTTAAAGATTGGCACCTGGGCTAACAACTGTTGCCAATCTTTTTTTTTTTTTTCTGCTTTATCTCCCCAAACCGCCCCTGTACACAGTTGTATATCTTAGTTGCAGGTCTTTCTAGTTGTGGGATGTGGGACCCCGCCTCAACGTGGCCTGACGAGCGGTGCCATGTCCGTGCCCAGGATCCGAACCCTGGGCCGCCACAGCGGAGCTCGCGAACTTAACCACTCAGCCACGGAGCTGGCCCCTCCAGCTGGCTTTTAAGACTTGTCAATAAGGCCTCCAGAACAGATCCTAAGGCTGAGCACTTCTCTGCATCTCCATCAACACCGGGCTAGTCCAAGCTGCCTGGACCTAGGCAACAGGCTCATCACTGGCTCCTGGCTTCACTCTTGCCTCTACAGTCTGTAAGATCTTTTGAAAACACAAATCCTATCTTGTCACCCCTCTATTCAGAAGGCTCCAAGGCTCCTCATACGGAAAATAAATAAAATCCAGAGCCCTCCCCATGACCTACAGGGCCCTGCGGGATCTGGCCCCTCCAGTCCCTGTCTTTCTCCCTCTGGATGTTCCAGCCACACAGGCTCTCGTTCCTAGAATGCCCCAGGCCCCCTTCTGCCTTAGGACCTTTGCACCAGCTCTTCCCCTACTGGCAGGCTCTCCTCGCCTCCACCCCCATCCTCCACTGCCGGCTCCTTCTTATCACTGAGGTCTTAGCTCATAATGTCAACTTCTTGGGTCTCAAGTACCCCCGTCAAGGACTGTGGAGCACAAACTCCTGTTGTTTTTTTTCCTGGCTCTGTATTTCCCTGTTTGTTTCTTTTCATAGTTCTTCTTCCCTCGGTGACCAGAAAGGTGAGCTCCCCAGGGGCAGAGACCTGGCCTGCCTGGCCACACGCCATCCCTACTCCTAGAACCCTGATGGGCACACAGAGGGGGCTGGACTTTTACTGTCAAATGAGTGTCCATGGGCCAGGACACACTGCCAGCCAGCGTCAGAGGCCAGTTGAAATCTGCCGATTGGTGAGACCTGGAGAAAAAGCCACTGCCTCCTGCCGATAGCGGGCTGTTCTGCAGGGGCAGGTGAGGCCTCCGAGGCCAGGACGGGCCCCAGCCCAGGAAGCCTGTGCACTGTGCAGCTGCTATCTGCAGGCTATGTCCCTAGGTCTGCCTGGCCCATGCTGTCCCTGGCCCGAGATGCCAGGACATGTGGCAGGAGGGGAGGGTGAAGGCCTCAGGTCCAGAGACACTTTCCCCAGATCCCCACTTTTTCCAAGACACCCATGGCTCTGGCTCCCCCAGCTGCCTCCTGAGTCTGGATGCCAGTCCAGGGACGATTTTTTTTTCTAGCTACTCTCCTAAAGCCAAAGGAAAGCCACTCCAGAGCAAGAGAAGGGACACTTTCCCACTAGAAACAGGAGGCCTGGTACCCCGCTTCCGAGGACCCCTGTCATCAGCCCCCGCAGCCCAGCAAGAGAGCCAACCTTTAAAGCCACTAGGCTCTCGCCCAATACAAGATGATAAACATAAACATGAGTGGTGTAATTCTGAGGGCTACACAGGAAGCACCAATCATCATCATAAGAGCGGCAGCTAACAGAGTTTGAACAATTACTATGTATGTGATGCTCAGCTTGTGTTCTTTTATGCGATGCACAGCACAGTAACCTGAGATTACAATCATCACCAGTGATCACCACTCCTAGTTTAGACAACAGGAAACTGAGGTTCAGAGAAGTTAAGTAACTTGCCCAAGAGCACATAGCTAGGAAGCAGATGCTTGTCAAGGACAAGCAAACCAAGCCAGTGCCCCCCCAACCCCACCCTATCAATGACCCCTCTGGGCTTGGGCTCTTCAAACGTAAAAGTTATGGGGGGGAGCAGTCAACAAGAATGGATCATCCGTGACATCACTTTCTGCTCAAAGTTCACCAGACAGGTGGTGGTGATCTTTCTAGCAACTTGGTATTTCTAGATTCTTACTGAAAATTAATCTCTACCTTCTCTGACTTTCAAGGGACCCTGCCACCTCCCCAAGAGCATCTGGCCTAGGGAAAGTCCCTGGGGAAGCAAGGACCCGCCGCCCCCCACCTTATCTCAAATTCTTGGGGGAAAGCCTCAGGAGAGCCTTAAACAGTCCTTCTCCTGGAAGTTTTCTTTTTAAATTTCTTTTTATTTTTATTATTTTTTCTTTTTCGAGGAAGATCAGCCCTGAACTAACATCTGCTGCCAATCCTCCTCTTTTTGCTGAGGAAGACTGGCCCTGAGCTAACATCCGTGCCCATCTTTCTCTATCTTGTAGTGGGATGCCTGCCACAGCATGGCTTGATAAGCAGTGCCATGTCCACACCCGGGATCCGACCAGGCGAACCCGGGCCGCCAAAGCGGAACCTGCGAACTTAACCGCTGAGTCACCTGGCCGGCCTCCTGGAAGTTTATTGATGGACTTAAAAAGAAACGAATGCAGGTTGCACCCCGCCCCCGGCGCTGCAGATGCCAAACTCCCAGGGCAGGACGGAGAAGGCACAAAGTGGACTTAGCCGGACCCGCTGTTTAAAAAAATCCTTCCCCGAGGCGGCAGATCTTGTCACCCGGCAAAGCAGTCGCTGGACTCTCCTCTAAGCACTTCCCCTTCCCTCTGACCTCGGCGTCCTGCTCCTGCCCACGTGGCCCTGGAGGCTGGTACCTCCTCAGTGCCACGTGACCCAGTTGACACCAACTTGATGGACAGGACACAAAAACATGTGTCTGGCCAAGAGAAGCAGCTTAACAAATCTGAGCGACTTCCTCAGGCGCCATTCGCTCCCCTTACGCCGAGAGGCAGATGATGTGGGTGGGAGGGACAGTCAGGGACCGTCCTGTCTCCAGGAACAAGCCCGCCGCCCGGGACAACGCCCGATGGGAGGGAGCAGCCGGCGCAGAAGCGAGCAAGTTTCTCTTCCTCCAACTCAGTCCCTCAAGATCGCTCCTCCCTCTCTGCAAACCAAGTCCTGCGGGCTAAGGCCACGCTCCGGGCCCACGGCGCCACCAAACTGGCTCCCTCCCCTCCTCTCAGAGCGGAGGAGGCCGATCAGGCGCCGCCGGCAGGGCTGCGACCAAGACCGGCTGAGAGCTAACCTACAAACCACACTCGGAAACCGCACGCGGGCCGGGGTTCAGGGGGAGCCTGCAAGCAATCCGGGGTCGCCGACATGCAGGAGGCGGGGAGAGCAGTGCTTCTCCCCACTGTGCGGGATGGAAAACCGAGGCCTCGGATGCGGCGGGCGCTGAGTCCGGGGGGCGGCCGCCGCTTCGGGGACCGGACCGGCCGGGGAGGCCCAGCCCGCAGCCGCCCACCTGCGCCCCGGGCCCCGGGTGGCCCCGCCCCCGCCGCGGCCCCGCCCCGCCCCTCCCTCGCTCCCATTGGCCCGGCCTCACAGGGCCCGCCCCTCAGCACCTCCCGGCATATAAAAGCCCCCCGCCCGGGCCGGCCGACCTCCACTCGCCGGCGGCCTGCGAGCGCCCGCCCCTCGCGGGGGCCGGACCCCAGGGCCCGGGGGCGGGTGGTGGCGCCCCAGCCGGGCCCCGGCCCCCTCCCCCACGGCCCCGGCAGTCGCCGCCGCCATTTTGACCGCCCGCCCCTTCCCCCCGGACTGTGATCACAGCAACACCGCCGGCCGCGCCCCACCGCCCTCCCCGGCCCGCCCCGCCGTCCCGGGGCGGCCCGCGTTACCTCGGCTTTTCCGCACTTCTGTCCGCGGAAGGGCTTTCCACGGCTCTCGGAGGCGATGTGGGGAGGGGGACGGAACGTGCCGGGGTCCCCAGGCCGCGCCAGGGGGTGGGGGCGGGGGTCGGCCGGGCGGTTGTTGTTGTTGACTCGCGTTGCCGGGTTGCTTGGTCGCCACGACTACCGTGGCTATGGCGCCTCCGTTTCCCTCACCGGGGCAACTGTTGCTACCCACCCTACTTACGTCACGGGCCGGGGGCGGGGTCCCGGGTGATTGGCGGCGCCGGGAGAAGTGATTGGACGGCGCCAGGCCCTGCCGCTAAGCTATTGGCCCCAAGGCACGCTTTTCAACTCCCTCTCGACTTCCTGGCGCTCTGATTCATCGGGATAAATGTCCATCAAAGGAAACTGAGCCCTCAAAGGCTGCGGAGCCTGTCACTCCCTCAAGGAAGCCGCGGGCTCAGGATAAAGGGGTGGGGTCCGTGAGGCCGGGATTGGTTTGCGGCTGTACAACCTGCCTTCTGGTTCGACCAAAGGGACGTCAATCTACGCCAAAGGATTGCCGCGCTCTCCAGCTGGAGGCCGTGCGCACGCGCAGCACGCAAGGCCCGCTGGGAGTGGTAGTTCGCTTCTGCGTACTTGGAACGCCTTTCCAAATATAAAGGGCGAGACAGGCGAGATCGCTCGCTTTGGCCTGGTTGCTGCGCCGGTGCGCTGGCCCCGGGTTCTGCGCGCTGACGTCGCGGGAGGAATGCGGTGACGCCGCGCGGCTCGTCTGTGACGTAGGCGGCGGTGCGGGGCTCGGGGTTCGGTGACGTCCGGGCCCTGCCCCACCCGCGTTGCCGGGATGGAGGGGCGGGCACGGCCGGAGCGCAGGGAAAGGTCGCCGGGGGCGGGGACTTAATTAGCTGCTCCGCCGCCGGCGATAAGCGGAGGTCAGCGCCCGCGGCGGGGAGGGAGCCCGCCCCCCTTCCGGTCCTGCGTGCCTTTTTCCCCAGAGGAGAAAAAAAAGAGACAGATGCAAAAACTCCTATCAAGATAACTAATATTCTAAGGCAATGTTTTTAAATATCAGAATTAGTAGGAAAAAATAAATCCACGATGAACAAAATACCAGCATTTTTACATAAAGACAGGACCCGCCAGGACTCGGATCGGGGTGAGGCGAGTCATGCAAGTGCAGGGTCGGATCTTATCTTTTACATGTTAAAAAATAGATGTTTTGATCATCACGTTTTTTGCATTAATTTTGGTTTCTTTGAGTAATTATCTTGATGACTGAGCTTTTGGCATCCCCTTAAATTTTGCGCCCTAATCCCCACCAGACACAGAGGAGAGAGGAAAAAGAAAGCCAAGTCTCAGAGCCCGAGGTTTTCATTGCAGTTCTGCTGTGTGACAATGAAAAAGTGGCTCCCCCTCTCTGAGCTTCCTAGTTCAACCAACATTACACTTCCTCTATGCAAGGCCTAGGCTGTAAAAGTGAAGAAAACAGACGAGTCCCTAGACTTTGCTAGGGGAGACACAATGAAATTAGTAGATAAAATGGGTTAATGAGGGCCGTGAGAGCGGTATAAGAGGCTGTGCAGGAGAAGTGAGAGGATGCTGTGGCCTGTTACCTGAGGAGAGGACATGCGGGCTGGGCCTGAGCTGGGAGGAGAAGCAACCCCACAAAACCAAGGTGGAGGAACTCCAGAGGCAAAGGCCTGGGAGCAGGAACAAACATCTGGCTGGAGCGGATGACAAGGAAAATGCCAGGAGGTGAAGTCGGAGACGTACAGATGGGCAAATGATTCCGCAGAAATGCTCCCAGCAGCCCAGCGTGGTAGAATGTTACCCCACTTGACAGGTGAACAGACAGGCTCAGAGGGGGCAGTAACTGCCCCAAGGTCACACAGCTGGAGGCAGCAGAGCCAAGACACCCTGTCTCCTTTTCTGGAACTTTCCAGTGTTCTTTGCTGCCCCTGGGAGTGACCTGATGGAAAAGCAGCAGCAGCAGCCCCAGTCTGCCTGGAAGTGCCAGCTGAGACCCAACCCTGAGAAGACCCCCTAAGAATTCAGGAGACTTCCAGGCAGGAAGCGCCCAGATAAACGGCAGCTGCGAAGCAAGTGGCTCAGCCCCAGCAGCCAGGGCTGTGAGACTGCCCTGGGGTGTGTGTGTGGGGTGTGTGTGGGTGTGTGTGTGGGTAGGGGGGTGGGGGTGGGGTGGGTGAGTGTGTGTGGGTATGGGGTATGTGTGTTGGTGGGTGTGTATATGGGGTGTGGGTGCGTGTGGGTGGGGGTGGGGAGTGTATGGGTGTGTGTGTGTGTAGGTGGGTGTGTGTTGGTGAGTGTGTGGGGATGTGGGGGGTGTGAGTGAGTGTGTGTATGGGTGAGTGTGTGTGTGGGTGGGTATGGGTGTGTGGGGGGGGGTTGGTGTGTGGGGGTGTGGGTGTGTATGGGTGGGTGTGAGGGTGGGTGTGAGGGGGTGGGTGGGGGTGGGGGTGTGAGTGTCTGGGTGAGTGTGTGGGTGTGTGGGTGTGGGGGGGTGTGAGTGAGTGTGTGTTGGTGGGTGTGTGTATGGGTGTGGGTGGGGGTGTGTGTGTGTGTGGAGGGGCTACCTAGAAGCCCCATTTCCACTTCCCACCTGTTTCCATGTCTTCCTGAAGCCCCTGAACCCCACGCTGGGCACAGCCAAACCCGGAAGTCCTTTGTGGGGCTGGAAATGGTCTGTGTTTGTCTGGTGGCGGTTTCTTGGGCAAATAGATGCAGAAATTCCCTGAGCTCTCCATTCGAGATCTGCGCGCTCGCTGTGGGGTGTGCCTCAGTGTGAAAGTTAAACTCACACACGTCGATTATGCCGTTGGAAGCGCTCTCAGCCAGCTCCTTCCTGGAGATGCTGGTAATTCAAAGTGAGGCATTAAGCCCGGTCTCGCCTTCCCGGCAGTAGCTGTGTTTCGCAGTCACAAAGCAGCCCAAGAGGAATGCCAGCTAAGAAAAGGCGGAAGAAATGAGAGAATTCGAAAAGTCTCCATTTTGCAAAAAAGTCAGTGAAACAACTTAGGCGGCGATCAGAGCATGAGGGGAAACAGGACACGCTCAGGGCGCCAGAGGGCTCGGGGTGGGGGTCAGGGAGCCGACTTTGCCACCGAGGACACACTGCCGGCAGCACGGGCTGCAGTGAAGCCGACACCGGGGTGGAACCTGTGAGCCTCGCGGGCCCCTTGACAGGAGGCGAAAGGAAGTTCACAGCGGCCCCGAGGACGCAGCCTGCGAAAACCTTCACCCTGACTCCTGATCAGGCCTCTCAGCGGAACCTCCAGTTTGCAGGAAAGGGAAGGAGGAGAGAAACGAGTCAAAGGACAAAGCCGGAGGGTCAGATGCACCACAGGACGACTGTCAGGGTCTCTTCACCAGTCGCTCCTGAAGGAGAGGCGTGGGGACGCTCCCAGGGCAGACAGCACCATTGCCATTGAGGGCCCAACCGTTCTTTGTCACGGGCTGTCCCCTGCCTTGTAGGCTATTGAGCAGCGTCCCTGGCCACCACCCACTAGATGCCAGTAGCCCACCCTCCCCAGGTGTGACAACCGAGGTGTCTCCAGACACAGCCAAGTGTCCCTGGAGACGTTGCTCTAGAGGATGGTGGAGCAAGGGGCAGTGGACCCGGGGTCCCCAGGCTGTCCACCAGCAGAGACACATAGACGTCCCCTCTTGTTTCAGCCAGAACTGGGTCCGCGTTAAGTTGGGGGAACTACGACCTGGTATTCTCTTCCATGCTTTTCTGTTCACTGAAAATTTTGCACCAGATAAGGATGTTCTTGAGGCGGGAAGTTGGAGGCCGTGTAGGTGTCTGTCTCAGGGGTCTACCAGGAGGAAATAAGGAGGCTGCTGAGCAGATGACGGCCAACAGTGAAAGCAACAAAGTGGCTGTTGAAAAATAAAGCACGGCCGGAGCGAGCCCCACACACTATTGCTCCAGACCCCCGGGGCAAGAGCAAGCGGTCTCCACGGAGTTTTGTTAAAAGGGGAAAGAGAGAAAGACTGTTAAAACCATCCACTAATGTGCCAGCAGGTAATGAAATAAGAATCTGGCACTTGGTGCATTGAAAGGCACATAAGATGTCCTTCTTTTATGCTGACCGTTCCTCATAAATGCTGTCACGTTCCTGCTCCTTATCCGTGAGGGGGAGTGACTGATTAGCAGGCTGGTTCTCCTAACAAGTTTTCAAGCTACTTATACAATAGAGTCAAAGAAAAAAATATATCCTCAATATATAAACACTGTGCAGATATATCCACGGACAAAATGGAATCCAGCTTCAGGGGGCGGCCACTCAAAGAGATTTTGGGAAATATGTCTCAAGCAGAGTTTTGATGAGTTAAGACGATCTCTGTTGCTGGGGTTACTGCCTCATGACGCCAAAAGGAAGAATTGTCAAGGGAATGAGCTGAGATTGAAAAGTAAAAACAACAAAATCTTGAGAGGTGATCACATAAATGCTTGGGGATTTAGAGAAAATGCTTGGGGCACATGGATATCTATGTGAACGCGTCAACTTATTCCCCTGCCCCCTCAGTGGAAAGACAACTTTTTGTTGGGAAGAAGCTGAAGGAAATAAGCTAATAAATGCTTTGTCTCTCTTGAGAAACACAGTGTATTACTGAGCTGAAAGGATACAGATGGAGGTGTAGTAACAACATCCTTGTGCAAATTGCAACATACTCGAGCAGACACACAAAGTAAACAGAAATGCACAAAATGATACATCCTATTGTTCAAGAATAGCCGCCTGCTCAGGACACAGAACAAATGCCTTAGAGATGCTGGCACCGGTTCTGGGAGGACAAGGAAGTGGGGGCCTGGGGTGGAGGGGGTGGAAATTAAACCAGCAAGGGCTTTGCATGGACAGAGTTTGGGGAGACGGGGGGGCTGGATGAGACCTGGGTTCACTGGCATTTGGAGGGCAGAGATCAGGTTGCAAAAGGCTGAGGGCCGAGTGGGAGGGGAGGGATGCAGACAGCAAGCACAGGTGATAGATGCTTGGGTCAGGGAGACAGGTTCTAAATCTGTGCTGTCCCATGTGATGGCTGCTAGTCCCATGGCGCTATTTTTTGGGGGGGAAGGGATGCCTTTTATTTCTTTTTCTTCCGAATTTCTCTGGCTATGACTCCCAGTACTATGTTGAATAAAAGTAGTGATAATGGGTACCCTTGTCTTCTTCCTGATCTTAGAGGAAAAGCTTTCAGCGTTTCACCGTTGAGCGTGACGTTAGCTGTGGGCTTGTTGCATCCGGCCTTTATTACGTTGAGCTATGTTCTCTCTGTACCAAGTTTGTTGAGAGCTTTTATCATGAAAGGATGCTGAATCTTTTGTCAAATCTTTTTCTGCATCTACTGAGATGATCATATGGTTTTTATCCTTCGTTTTGTTGATGTGCTGTATCACACTGGTTGCTTTGCAGATGTCGAACCATCCCTGCGTCCCTGGAATGGATCCCACCTGGTCACGGTGTACGATCCTTCTAATGTATTGTTGCATTTGGTTTGCTACTCTTTTGTCGAGGATTTTTGCGTTTATGTTCCTCAGGGATATTGGCTTGTGATTTTCTGTGTGGTTATTAAAACTAAAATAAAATACAATGAAAAATTCAGTTCCTCATTCATACTGGACACATTTCAAGCGCTCCACAGCCACATGTGACTAGTGGCTACCATACTGAAAAGCAGACATAGGGAACATCCCCACCATCGTAGAAAGTGCTATTGGCCAGGGCTGCTCTAAATCAACTCTAAAAAGACACTGCAGAGGCTCAGGGAAATTTGAATATGCGCTTCATGTAAGAAGATACCAAACACTGAGTGCTAGGTGTGAAAATGGCGTTATGATCATGTGGGCAAAGGCCCTTATTTTTCAGAGATGCATGCTGAGTATTTAGAGGTGAAAGATGATGTCAGTATGGCTGAAATGAGATAGTGTGCTTAAAGTATGTAGCTCAAAACCAGGCATAGGGGCTGGCCCAGTGGCGCAGCAGTTAAGTTCGCACGTTCCGCTTCCCAGCAGCCCGGGATTCGTTGGTTCGGATCCCGGGTGTGAACATGGCACCGCCTGGCAAAAGCCATTCTATGGCAGGCGTCCCAGGTATAAAGTAGAGGAAGATGGGCATGGATGTTAGCTCAGGGCCAGTCTTCCTCAACAAAAAGAGGAGGATTGGCAGCAGATGTTAGCTCAGGGCTAATCTTCCTCAAAGTAAATAAATAAATTAAATAAACAAAAAAAAACCCCAGGCATATATCAAAGCCTCAACAAATACTAGTGATCATTAATTGAAAAGCTTGTAGAAATGACAAACTGGGAAAAAAATATTTACAACTCATTTCATAACCCGATGGTAAATCTCCTTAATATATAAAGAACTCTTAGAAATCAAGAAGAAAAAGATCAACAACCCAAAAGAAAATCTCGCTTTGGGGGAATCATGTACAGATGTGCTTGCATATGTGTGAAATGACGGCTGTCTAGGGTTCCTCACTGAGGTGTTAGCCGGAGAAGAAGTGGATGAAAAGTACCCGACTCGGAAGTGAAATCGCCGAGTGGGCCTCCCCCAGCGTCCGCCCCACTGCTGCGGAACCAACAAGGCGTTTTGGGAGCGTGGGGAGGGGAGGGCTCCCTCATTTGTCTTTAACTGAAAAGAAATAAGACAAAATGCAGAAGAAGGTGCAGAACACGTGACCCTGAATTAAAATCCTGACACACGGACAACGCGAGCGAGCCTTGAAAATATCACGCTAAGTGCAAGAAACCAGTTAGAAAAGGGCAAGTGCTGTGCGGTTCCACTTATCCAGGGTCCCTGCAACAGGCGAGTCCACGGAGAGGACAGGTGGGTGGTGTTGGCCGGGTGGGCGGGGGAGCAGGAGGTCGTGTTTCATGGCGACAGCGTTCCGGTTTGGAAGATGAGCAAGTTCCGGAGACGGACAGTGGGGTTGGCCGCACAGCCATGTGAACGCACTTAATGCCACTGAACTGCACACTCAAACATGGCTAAACGGGCATATTTATGTTATGTATATTTTACCCCAATAAAAAAATTTTTTAAGCTACCTTTTTTGTAAAAGCAGGTGTGTGTGGGGAACAAAGCCCTGTATTCATGTCTGTTTGTGTGTGTGCGCCGATGTTCTGGGAAGATACTCACGGAATCAAGAGCAGCGGGGGCCCTGTGGGGAGAGGCGAGGAGCTGAGGTCTGGGAGGGGGACGCGGCAGCGTAAGCCTTCGTATACTTTTTGTTTTTTGAAGCACATGCATGTGTTAACTATTCAAAACTAAAATCAATTTGGAAGTTTGGAGAGAAAGGCTTTCTTTAGGATTGCTAAGATCCGGGCGTTTTTTTATGCTGACCCAAATACTCGTGACGATGAGGATGCTGCTGTTGGTAGCAGACGGCGTCTCCCAGGACTGATACACTGGTCTCCCGTGGGTGCTGACCGCAGCGGCATGCTCTCCCAGTCTGGAGGCTGGGCGCCCGAAACCAAGATGTGGGCACAGCCAGCCTCCCTCCGCGAGCTCCAGGGAGGGTCCTTCTTCGTCTCTTCCAGGTTCTGGGGGCTCCAGGTGTGACAGCTTCTGTAGCCACGTCCCTCCCGTCTCTGCCTCTGTCTTCACTCGGCCTTGTCACTAGTGTCTGTGTCTTCGACCCTTGTCAGTGGATTTAGGGCTCGCCCAGATAATCCAGGGTAATTTCATTTGAAAGTCCCTAATGACATCTGCAAAGACCCTTTTTCCAAATAAGTCCATGTTCACAGGTCCCGGGAGTTGGACATGGACCCATCTTTCTGCAGGTCACCATTCAACCCTGCACTATGCAGGATGCTAGGCACTTTACAAAATTTCACTGAAGTCCCCAAACAGCCCCGTGAAGTAGATACCCTTATTATCTCCATCTTCCTGATGAACTCAGAGAGGTGCAACATCTTGCTCAAGGTCACACAGGAACCGGGATTCAAACCCAGCTGTGTTGGGCTCAAAACTCTGATTCTGTGTGAGGCACAAAAGAGGTTCCTGGTTCTGCCCCAGACAGTCAGGCAGCTGATATTTCCCGAGGCCCTGGCCAGACACCGGGGACACAGAGAAAAGGGCAGAAGGGTGCGTCCCTGGGGCGTCGCCAGGAAGGAGGCGGGGGGAGGGGGGGGGGGGGGGGGGCGGGGAGCGTATTATTCATCAGCCCTTTCGAAGCAGTACAATCAGATAGGACTCCTGCCTTCTGGAACGTTACCCATGGCCCGAGACACCCACAGGGCGCAACCGAGGCCAGGCGTTTGTCATGAAGAAAAGGACAAAGGAATAAAGTTCGAATGCAAAGGGAAAGTGTCAAGTAGAAATAACATTTAAGCAATGCTTACTGCATGCCACAGACGGTTTTAAGAATTTAACACACTTGGTTGAACCCTCCCTGTTTTACACGTGAGGAAACCAAAGCACAGAGAGGTTAAGTGACTTGCCCAAGATCAAACAGCAGGAAAGAGGCAGAGATGGGATTCTAACCCAGCTCTGCTCATCACCAGAGCCCCTGCTGTTTTTTTAAATTGAGGTGAAATTGACATAACATGAACTGACCGTGTTAAAGTGAACAATTCAGCAACATTTAGTATATCCATAGTGTTGTACAACCACCACTTCTATTTCCAAAACATTTTCATTATCCCAAAGGGATGCTCAGTAGCAATGACTCTCCATTCCTTCCTCCCCCAGTCCCTGGTGACCCCTACTCTGCTTTCTGTGTCTGTGGATGTGCCTGTTCTGGACATTTCACATCAATGGGTCACACCCCATGTGGCCTTCCCTGACTGGCTTCTCTCACTCAGCATGATATTTTTGAGGTTCATCCACATTGTAACAAGTATCAGGACTTCGTTCCTTTTTATGGCTGCGTAATATTCCACTGTGTGGATGGACCACATTGTGTTCATCTGTTCCTCTATTGATGGACACTTCGGCTGTTTCCACTTGGCTGTTGTGAATAGAGCTGCTGTGAACATTTGTGTACATGTAACACGAAAACGGTTAATTTTATTTCATATGAATTTTACGTCAGTATTTTTTTAAAGTAATGCTATCGGCCGACAGGACCTAGAAGCAACAACACCCCCACCCCCAGTAGCAACGAGCACAGCCAGCACCCGGGCTGGGATCCTCCATGCCGTCTCCGATAAAGGGAACCAGCCTCCTGGGGGAGATGGCCGATCCTAGTGCTGGGCCAGGGAGACAAGCAATGAGCCTGCAGCATCTGTGGCGCCAGAAAGCAAGGAAGTGCTCAGAAAAGGAGCATGTGGAAAGAGCAGTGGCTGAAATACAAAGCTTGGAATAAGGTGCAAATGAAAGAGCTCCCCGCCGCCAAAGCTGGGACAACTGAGGTGAGAAATCAATAAGAGCACTGGATTCTAACCCACAGAATAGGATATCTATTCACGAGTCCATACTGGTATGAATAACCGATTGAATAAATAAATACGTGGACACAGAACAACTCTTCCTTCCAGAAAATTCCAAATGAAAAACAATAGTCAATGTGGAACGAATGAGGCCGATGGAAAATTACTAATAAACAGACACCACAGTAATAATTTCTACACACTCTGTCCACTGAGGAATGTTAAATTTAGTGGCAGAAATTTCAAAGGGAAACAGGACCTTTGCATTGCTTCACAGTATCTCACCCTAAGTATTTATCAGTGAGTGTCGTCTTCACGTGTGTCATGGATTCTTCCAGACTCCTCCTCCTGCAGGCGGAGCTTCCTCCCCCTGCGCCAGGCGGAGGCTGGGGAGGGTCTGTTTCCGGACCTGAGTGCTGGATGCAGAAGTGTGTTCGGTTTGTGGAAATTCTTCCAGACGTCCCCTGACAGTCTCCGCATTTTTCTCCGTGTGTGTCGTATTTCAGTGAAAAGTTCAGTCTGTGAGAATGCACAGAGGAAACAGGAAAGTAAGAGACAGATGGAGCCATCCGCCTCAGAGATGCACGCGTTGGCATTAAAACTGTAACGAGAAGGAAAGAAGTGATAACGACTCAAGTCAGGAGGGCAGCCACCCTGGGGGACCGAGGGATTGTGACCGGAGAAGATACGCAGTGAGGGGACGTCTGTGGTGCTGGCACCATCCTATTTCCTGTTCAGAATGATGATAACAGTGATGTCCTGTTTATAATGATTCTTTAAGTTGCACAAATTGCACACGTGTGTTTTGCCTTCAGCGGTGTGCGGGAGCCAGCTTGTGCTGGCTCGTAGGACTGATCGCTATCTTTTCAGGAATTTGCGGACATCACACTGACATGATGTTGGTAACTTGAAACTGGCCAGAATCCACAACTGCTACAAATCAGGCCCTTTTTTTCTGGAGAGCCATTGCTAAATATTTCCCAGCACATCACAGCTCCTCTATGTGTATGGTATTCATTAAAAATTTTTAATTGTGGAAAAATATATATAAGACAAATTTTACCATCTTAACTTTTTTTTTTTTTTTTTTTTGCTGAGGAAGACTGTCCCTGAGCTAACGCCTGTGCCCATCTTACTCTATTTTGTATGTGGGTCACCACCACAGCATGGCTAGATGGGTGGTGTGTAGGTCCACACCCAGGATCCAAACCTGCAAACCCCAGGCTGCCTAAATGGAGCCCGCAAACTTAACCAAATATGCCATCAGGCCGGCTCCCATCTTAACCATCTTTTTTTTTTTTTTTTGAGGAAGATTAGCCTTGAGCTAACTGCTGCCAGTCCTCCTCTTTTTGCTGAGGAAGACTGGCCCTGAGCTAACATCTGTGCCCATCTTCCTCTACTTTATATGTGGGACATCTACCACAGCATGGTGTGCCAAGCGGTGCCATGTCCACACCCAGGATCCAAACCAGTGAACCCTGGGCTCACAACGTGGAAGGGGCGCACTTAACCACTGCACCACCAGGCCGGCCCCCATCTTAACCATCTTTAAGCGGACACTTCAGTGGCATTAAGCACATTCACATTGTTGTGCAGCCCTCACCACCATCCGCCTCCAGAACTCTTTTCATCTTGCAAAACTGAAACTCTGTCCCCATAAGATTTTATTTTAACTCTTGAAAATTGTCCCGTGGAGAGACAGCATGGATCCTGGAGTCAGATGGCTCTGTTCCAATTCCCGCTCCCACCCCCACTTCCTAGCTGCCCTTGGGCACCTTACGTCACTGCTCTGTGCCTCAGTTTCCTCATCTGTGACAGAGGGATCTCTTAGTCCTCATCTCACAGCCCAGTGGCCCTCAAAAGTGTGATTTCTGGACCCACAGCATTGTCATGGCCTGGAAATCTGATGCAAATACAGGTTCTCGGACACTCTGCAGGGGGCGCTCTGAACCCTAACGAGCCCCCCGCAGACTCTGAGTCTGGCTCAAAACTGAGAGCTGCTCTCAGGGGCCGCTGGGAAGATTGAACAGACCACACGGTTACAGGACGCTGAGAGCAGCGTCTGGCCTCACAGGCCATCCTGTGTGAGGCTCGCCACTGTTGTTGTTGTCACAGAGGAGGCCTGGGGCCAGCCCTCTGGGGGCCTGGCGCGCCCTCTCTCCGGGGCTGGTGGGGGTCTGTGTTCGCGGGCTGTGCGGAATGGACACCTGCCCCCTCTGTCTCTTGAAGATGACAGGGAGCTGGACCACGTCACTGCATCCTCGGCAAAAGGTTATCTCTTGGTCCAGGAACTGGAAAAGGTCGGGGGTGGGGGGGCCGTGCCCGCTTCCCCTCTGCTGGAGGAGATAAAGGAGGTCACTCAGCTCCTCCATAACAGGTGGGGGGAGCGGGGACGTATAAAAGGGGGGCCAGGAGGCAGAGGAGACACCGACCCCAGGAAGTGCCTCGCTGCGCTCCCGCTCGCTTCCCAGGCGTCCCTGTGCGGCATGGCCAAGCGCCCGCTGCTGCTGCTGCTGGCCTTGTGGGTGCTGGCTGGGGAGCTGTGGCTGAGCGCCGAGGCCCGGGCAGCACCCTACGGCGTGAAGCTTTGCGGCCGGGAGTTCATCCGAGCTGTCATCTTCACCTGTGGGGGCTCCCGGTGGAGACGGTCAGACATCCTGGCCCGCGAAGCTATGGGTGAGGCTGGGGAGGGCGTGTGTGCGTGTTGCGGGGGTGTGGGGACAGGACGCGGATGAGTCCAAGGAGCCACGGACAGAGATGAGAGGGGGGCCGGGCAGGACAGTCCCTGCGCTGCCACGTCGGTTGGGGAGCCCGGCTCAGCCTGGCAATGACGCCGAGGCTGGGGGAGCCAGTCAGCCGAGCCCCCTGCCCCTAAAGGCAGGGAACAGGCTGCTGTCTCCCCAGCTCCTGCCCGGCACTCAGACCCCCGCAGAGTGAGGCCCGCTCGCGAGTTTTCTGGGCGCGGGGCAGTTCAGAAACCAACCCAGAGCGCTGCCCCCTGGGGAGGCGGTGGGAGGCTGTGACTTTGACACGTAGGGGTGATGCTCCCAGCAAGCTGCTTGCCCTCTCTGGGCCTCCGTCTCTGCAAATGGGAGGCATGGCCCCTGAATCTCGCAGGATCGTACAGAGGCAAAATCGAGTGAACACAGATGAGGACACAGTCTCAGCAGCGCCCAGCTTGGTCTGGGTTAAGGTGGGGGCAGGAGGCCTAGTGTCACCGGGGCCAAGATGATGCTGACAGCGCCCAGCTCACGGGCTTGTCATGAGAGGGATAAAGAGTCAATCTGCGAAAGCCCTTAAAACAGGGCCTGGCACACATTAAGCGCTCAATAACTGATCAGTGCTATTTTGAGTGCTTGTCATGTGCCAAACGCTGTCCTAAGATGTTCATGGGTATTAATGAACTCATCTACTCTGTAGAAAACCCTAAGGGTAGGAGTTATTATCCCCCTCCCCCTTTGTGGACAAAGAAACTAAGGCTCAGAGAAGTAAATTCACTTCCTCAGGGTTATAACTCGAAGAAGCTGGACTGGTGGGGTTCCCAAACACATGTTCTTAACTATCAGGTCCTCAATAAATAAAGACTAGGGGAAAAGAATGACAGGAGAGGAAAGTCAAGCTCAGTGAAGTTGAATAGTCTGCCCATTAAAGCTGGAACCCAGGCCTGAGTGGAATCAAAACCTTTAACCATGACGCCGAGTGACAAGAACAGAGACGTGGCTGGATCAGCCGGGACTCTGGGTGTGACAGAAGGTAAGCTCCGCACACTCACTCTTCTCATCTTTTGCACTCACTCTTCCCATCTTTTGCAGGCGATGCCGTCCCAGACGCCGACTCTGACGCAGACAGCGAGCTGGAGGAGGCAGTGGCCTCCAGCCAGTGGCTGGCCCCAGTCAAGTCCCCTCAGGCTTTCTCCGGGGGCCAGCCCAGCTGGCAGGGAGTGCCGGGTGCTCTTCGGGGCGGCCGTGATGTCCTGGCCGGCCTCTCCAGTACCTGCTGCCAGCGGGGATGCAGCAAGAGTGAAATCAGCAGCCTCTGCTAGCCCAGGCGCCGGCCAGGCCCCTGCCTCCGACTCTTCACGCATTCATTCATCAGCAAGTCACGGAGGCCAGCCTGTGGGCTCAAACACAGTCGCCCCCCAAACAAGCCTGACCTTGGACCAGTCTGTCCTGACCCTGAGCAAGCTGCACTCCTACTGGGCCGAACAGGGACCCTTGATCCTGACCCCTGACTTTTCGCGGGCCCATATCCTGCCTTTGCTTGGCCTGCACTGTCCCCCTCTGCAAGGGTGTCCCTACTTCACCTGAGCAGGCCGCCCTGAGCCCCGTGCCTGAACTGTGACTGTCTCCTGCCCCACCTGCGGCCGCTGTCCCCTGGCAGGCCCAAATGACGCCCTGCCCCTCTCCAGCCTTTGCGTCTGCCCTCCAGCCCTTGCCCCTGCCCTCCAGCCCCTCTCCCTCCAGCCCTGCCTGCTGGGGGGTGCACTGCCCTGGCCACCCCCCCCCCGGGGCTGGTGGCGGGACCACTGGGTCCCCTTCACATCCTGGGCGGGGCGGCTCGGTGGGAGGTCGGATCAGAACCTTCTCCAACCGCAGTAATAAAAGTGCCGAAGGACGTTGCCGCCTGGGTGTGTCTGTGTGTGTGTGTGTGTGTGTGTGTGTGTGTGTGTGTGCGTGCGCCCGCGCATCCCTCCGGAGGGCGCGGCCTTCGGGGAGCCAGCCCGCCGCGCCTCCCCCTCCCCGCTCCCTGCTGTCCCCTCCCCGTCCCCAGCGCGGCGGCGGGGACTTTCCGGCGCCGCCGGGAAGGAGAAGGGGCGGGCGGGGCGGCCGGGCGTCAGGTGCGCGGGCGGCGGGGAGAGCGAGGCGAGAGCGCGGCCGGGCTGGGGCGCGGGGCGCCATGCTGGGGGCCCGGGCCGTCGCCTTCTGGCCGCGGCTGCGACCGAAGCTGCTGCTGCTGCCGCTGCTGCTGCTGCTGTGCGACCGGTGCCCCCCGCAGGGTGAGTCCGCGCTGCGCCCCCCGGGCGGGGACGGCGAGGACCGGCGCGCTGGGCGGGCGCGCCCTGAGCTGGGGGCGCTCGCGGGGTGGCGACAGGATGTGGCTGCGGAGGGAGGGGGAGGAGCCGGCCCCGAAGCGCGGCGGGGTGCCCAGCGCCCCCTCCCTGCTGCTCGTTTCCCCATGGGACCCCCGTCGCCCTCCGCGATTGTCCGAAGTCGGGGGGAGTTCGGGCTGCGGGCGGGTTGACCTTCCCCGGCCCCGCCTCCCCCTCCAGGCAGCCCCGGGCCGCTACAGTGCTATGGAGTCGGGCCCCTGGGCGACTTGAACTGCTCCTGGCAGCCCGTCGGGGACCTGGGAGCGCCCTCCGCGCTGCAGCTCCAGAGCCAGAAGTAGTGAGTACGGCGGGACGACTGGGGAAACTGAGGCTGTGGCGGGGCCACTCAGGTCGCCGCATTCTCGGGTTAAGAGGACCCCATAGTCCTGTCCCCCAGCACCCCCTCCCCCACAACCAAGCCCTTCAATTCCAAGTTCCCTCATTTCCTTGCTGTCTGACCTTGGACCAGTCCTTTTCCCTCTCTGAGCCTGTTTTCTCCCCTATCAAACGGCGAGAATAATGGAACCCGCCTCCCAGTGTAGGTTCTCAGGCTTCAAAGAGTTAGGTGCTTGGCAAAGAGAAAATGCTTATTTTATGAACTTATTTATTGTTTTATTTTATGATTTAATTTATGAATTAGAATCCGCTTTTATGGCTGTGTGACTTAGGCAAGTAGCTTAACCTCTCTGAGCATATGGAAAGCTCATTTGGTCTGGTGCTGGGGATGCAGCCAGCAAGGAGGCAGACAAAGCCTGGCCCTCGTGGGCCCGCAGTGGAGGGGGAGGCGGGCTTCCTGGAAACACAAATCACTTCCAACTGGGCCAAGTGAGGGAAGAGTCAGAGGGACATTTGACTATGGGAACCAGAGTGAGGGGCTGGGTTTTTTTTGCTTTTTTAATGGTGGTGAGATACACATATAAGGTCTACCATCTTTTTTCCTCCACCACTTTTAAGTGTGTGGCTCAGCGGCGGCAAGCACATTCGCAGTGTCGCACACCATCCTCACGAGGCGGCTCCAGAGCGGCCTGCTTCTGCTGGGGGCGCCCGGGGAAGTGGCAGGAGGCCTCTCTGTGTATGAATGAAACTCACGTAAGGTAAAATGAACCGTTTTAAAGTGAACAATTCAGTGGCATTGACATTCACGACGTGGTGCAACCACCACCTCTGTCTAGTTCCAGAACATTTCCGTCACCCCAAAAGGAAGCTCCATATCCATCAGAGGTCGTGACCCCATGCCCCCCTCCCTCAGCCCGGGCAGCCACCCGTCTGTCTTTCCGTCCCTGCGTTTGCCTGTTGTGGACGTTTCCCGTCAACGGAATCGCGCGATACGTGCCCTTTCCTCACTGGCCTCCTTCACTCAGCATGTTTTCGAGGTTCATCCACGTTGCAGTGTGTCTGTACTTCATTCCTTTTCACGGCTGAGTAATATTCCACTGAGTGGATGGACCACGTTGTGGTTGTGTTTATCCGCTCAGCTGTTGGTGGACACTAAGGCTGCTTCCACCTTTTGGCCACTGTGACTAGTGCTGCTGTGAACGTGGACGACTTTTTGAGTCCTTATTATCGGTTCTTCTGGGTACGTGCCTAGGAGGAGAATTGCTGGGTCATATGGCAACTCTCTGTTCAGCGTCTGAGGAGCTGCTGAGTGCCTCCTGCAGCAGCCACGACATTGTACGTTCCCACCAGCATTGTGGGGGCTCCACTTTCTGCACATCTTCGCCAGCACCTCTGTTTGGTTTTTTTGTTCTGGACGCCTTGTTTTAAACCTTTGAAATCCAGTCCTTTGGGATGTCCTCGCTCTCTCTCTCGCTCATCCACGTTGGTCCATCAGCAAGCCTTGCTGGCTCCCTCTCTGCGTTATCCAGAACTGGCGCCCCACTCTCCCTCAGCTCCCCCCATGACCAGCCCCTGCCCTCGCAGGCCGGGCCCTGCAGCCCCCTCCTCCCCAGGCTCAGCCTCCACCCTCAGCCCTGCAGGCTGCTCTCTGCCTCCGCCTCCAGACGGCACCTGTGGGCCTCGGAGTCTGGGCGCATCCCGCCCCTGCCCACAGCCCTCTGGGCCCCCACCTCACTCCAGCCAGAGTCTTTCCTGTGGCCAACAGGCCCCGCACACTCTGCTTGTCCCCTCCCTGCCCTCTCTTCCTCCCATGCTCCCCCGACGCACGCCACTCCAGCCAGCGGGCGACCTCCTCGCTGTTCCTCACACTCGCCAGGCACGGTTGGACCCGGGGCCTCTGCACTGGCCACTCTCTCTCCCTAAAATGCTCTTCCTCAGGTGCTGCATGGCCCTGCCCTTATGTCCTCAGGGCTTTATTCAAATGTCCACTCATCGGAGAGATCTGTCCGGACCTGCTTAAAATAGTGTTGTCCCTCCTCACCCCATCCTCACCCCATCCTCACACCATCTTCACACCCCATCCTCACACCATCCTCACCCCATTCTCACACCATCTTCACACCCCATCCTCACACCATCTTCACACCCCATCCTCACACCATCTTCACACCCCCTCC
>NC_060280.1:84238442-84272666 GCF_021613505.1 Equus quagga | reverse complement strand
CCCCATCCTCACACCCCATCCTCACACCATATTCACACCCTATCCTCACACCGCATCCTCACACCCCATCCTCACCTCATCCTCACATCACATCCTCACACCCCATCCTCACCTCATCCTCACATCACATCCTCACACCCCATCCTCACCCCATCCTCACACTGCATCCTCTTTCCTTGCTTGATTGTTCTCTGCCTCACTCATACCACCATCAGTGATATAGTGTTGGGTTTCGCATCTGCCTCCTGCACTGGAACGCAAGCTCCAGAGGATGGGTCCCTGCCTGCTTTGGTCATAGTCCTATTCCCAGCTTCTACAGCAGGGCCTGGCGTGATATAGATTTGCTGACTGAATGCTTGCCCACATGCAGATGTGCATGTATGTAGTAGCTGCTCAGTGAACACAACAACCAGCGTTCATGTAACATGCAGTGCACACCTGACACTGTTCTAAACATGTCTGCTCATGTGTCATCGGTTCCCCTCCGCTCTGTAGCCCTTTCAGCAGGTCCTTTTATTGCCCTCCTTTTGTAGATGAGGAAACTGAGGCACAGAGAAGTTAAGTCACTTGCTTAAAATCACACAGCTCTGAAGCAGCAGCACTCAGATTTGAACCCAGGCAGAGCATTTGTTACCATTACAGCTCTGGGCCCAGCCAAATATACCTCCCCCATCCCCACATCTCTCTTCACAGCCATTCCAAAAGAAACTGGACTGTGGCCGTGTCAGCAGGGCAGAGCTGGGTGATCATTTTGCGGGAAGAGCTCACCATGTCTGATGAACTCCTCGTCTGGGGGATCCAGGCAGGCCGGCCTCTCTGGCCCCCAGTCTTTGTGAACCTGGAAACCCGAAGTAACAGGCGGGGTGGGGGATGCGCTGGGTGTTGGGTGGGTGGTCCTGGAGGCCCTGGCTCACCCCACCCTGGCCCCCCTTCCATAGTGAAGCCGGACGCCCCCCGGCTCTTCCCTGACGTGGACTTTTCAGAGGATGACCCCCTGGAGGCCACTGTCCAGTGGACCCCGCCTGCGTGGCCGCCCCATAAGGCTCTGGTCTGCCAGTTCCACTACCGAAGGTGCCAGGAGATGGCCTGGACCCTGGTGAGTGTCAGGGGCCCTTCCCTCCCCACGTCTCCCAGGGAGAGCCAGGGACCTCCGCCCCCAAATCAGAGACCCGCCCAGAACACGCTCACGGCCCGGAGTCTGTCTGCCTCTCACACAAAAGACCTATATGTCCATCTTATTCAGCTCCCCTCCCCCCAAATACACAAACTCCAGGCAGTCCCGATCCTAATTCCACTTAGAATTTTCAAGAAACTCAATACATTTCCCCTAACATCTTATGAATGAGTGAAAGTCCTCAAATAGCTATGTTAACCTTAAAATAATAATACCAGCAGACACTTAGAGGGTGTCTGTTGTGTGCCAGACACCGTTCCAGGTCCCTTGCAGACACGGGTCTGTTGAATCCTTACAAGAATTCTTTCTGGTAGGTACATTTTATAACCTACCCGTTTTACAGATGAGGATCAGGGATGAATAAAAGCCCCTGGCATTTCTGAGCGCCTGCCGTGCGCCAGGTCCCAAGCTAAGGGGGCTGCGGGGACCACCTTGACGAGCGGCCCCAGCCTCCCTGCGTAGTAGACGCTTTTAGGATGCTGGGGAAGCTGTGCCTCAGAGAAGTTAAGCAACTTTCCCAAGTTCACACAGCAAGAAAGGAGAAGGCAATTCCAGAACAATGGAACCCCAGAAGGAGTCGGGGAACCCGCCCTTGCTGTCTAACAGCACAACCTAGAAGTTGCATATTTCATTTCCTCTCATATCTCATTGGCCAGGACATAGTCACATGGTCTCACCTGACGCCAAGGGAAGCTGGGAAATGTAGTCTTTATTCTTGACAGCCATGTTCCCAATTGATGCTCAGGGGTTCTATTTCCAAAGGAAGAAAGAGAGAGAATGGGTATTGGGGATGATCAAGTGTCTCAGCCACAGCTTTTGATGTAAAAATACCACAATATAGAGCAGAGTTGTCACTCTGTCTATGCAGACTTGGAATCTGACTGCCGGGTACGAATCTCAGCTCCAGCTCTGTGACCTTGGGCAAGTCACTGCCCCTCTCTGGGCCTCATCTGTAAAATGGGGCTAATAACAGAAGTTACCACTTACTGCTATTCCTGGCACGTAGGGTGACCAACTTGTCTCCTTTTGCCTGGGATTGTCCCAATTTTGAAACCCAAAGCCCCGTGTTCTGGGAGCCCACAGCCCTTGGCAAAGGGGGCAGTTGGTCACCGGGCCGAGGGGTGATGTCGAGTATGTTCAACTCAGTCCTTGGCCTCCTCGCTCCCTCCTGCTCTCCCCCAGCTGGAACCAGAAGTGAGGTCCATCCCCCTGGCCCCTGTTGAGATCCAGGACCTGGCGCTGGCCACCGGCTACGAGGTGTCTGGTCGCTGCCGAATGGAGAGAGAAGAGGATCTGTGGGGCGAGTGGAGCCCTGTTCTGCCCTTCCAGACCCTGCCCTCTGGTGAGGCCCCCGGCTTGCCCCGCCCCCTTCATCCCCTCCTGGAAGGCTGTCCAGTCACGCCCCTCATTTATCCCTCCTTTCGTCATCCCTGCCGCCCCCGAAAGACATGTGGATATCGGGAAAGCTGTGTGGGCCACGAGGTGGACAAGAACGCCTGCTTCTGTGGAAGGTGAGTTGTGGGGACCCGCTGTGTGTGAGCAAGGCGGAGCTCCCCCGCTGCCCTCCACGGCATCCACGCAGGGCTGCTCTGAGGGGCCCACGCCCAGCAAGCCTCCAGCAGAGTCCACCGCTTCTGGGAGATCTGAGCGGAGCCGTGAAGATGGGTGCAGGGGTTCCTGGCAGCTGGGACAGCAAGGGCAAAGGTCTGGAAGCAGGACAGGGCCGGCTCCGTAAAACAGAGTGCAGTGTGCCGAGTGCTGGGGGCTGCTCTCGAAAGGGGGTCCCCAGCTGACAGAGAAGGGGCAGCGCTTCCGCTGGGTCCAGATCTGTCGAGCATCCACTGTGGCCAGGCCCCGGCTCACAGGCACCAGCAAGAGGAACAGACCAACAGGGCTCAGAGCTCTTCCCGCACGCCAGGCCCTCGCCCACACATTAGTTCTATCAACTGACTCTGCAGATGAGAAAAGCAAGCCACAGAGAGGTTGCCCCCAACTGCCCGGCGGGTGAGCGGCACAGCTCAGATTCACTGGCTGCCAGACGGCAGATCGAGACCTGAGCGCCTCCCTTTCACAGCACATCCCTTTCCTGTGCTGAAATGAAACACGTGGATAAATAACCCATGCATACACATGTTCTAGAATGTGTGCAGATGCAGGTGTTCCTGTATCCCCAAAAAGGCAGTGTTCTAATCGTAACATTCAGTAGAAAATAAAAGGGAAATAAGGTTACTACATGAAGGCAAAAGATTCAGTTCCCCATGTCTGAGGACTGAATCTGTACGTATGTGATAACATGGCTTCGAAACACATAAAGCAAAAGTGGACAGAACCACAGGGAGGAGTAGATGGATCCACAGTCCCTGTGGGAGATTCTCACAGCACTGTCAGTGATTTCATCACAAGCACATGGATCGCAGGTTAAGACTAGAAGATCTGCATGTGTGGTGAGAAACCCCTAATGGGCTCCCGCTGGAGACAGCAGAGCGTGTGCTCTCTCCGCACACACGACGTTCGCCAAGATCAGGCCGGCCCGGGCGTGGAGGCGCATCCAGGGGCTGCAGGGCGGAGGTGCTGCGGGACACTCAGAAATCCTCTGATTTCAGAACACAGACTGTGCTGGGAATTGATGATAAAAACTGCCTGGAAAGTCCCTGTGTGTTCAGAGTATTTCAAAACTCAGTGAATATTAAAACCAGGCCCCCAAAAGATTTTGTATTTATACATCGAAAGGAGTTTGGTTCTCAGATCGGTTAAGATGATTAGACAGGTCTTTCCTCTGGATGGCTTGGCAGTGGGGCCACCACTCAGAAGCGGCAGGGACCTGGGACACTTCTGGTCTGAAGACTGTGTGCCACTGGCTCTCGCCCATTAAGTACCAGTCACTGAGGCAACCAGGAGTCCAGGACTGTCCCCAAAGCCCCGGGGAGGGTCCCGTCTTCTGTGCCAGGGACACCTGGAATCACTGAGGCCTTGGCCTCAGACCCCCGCTTTGCCTAGAATCTGGAAATTTTGTTGTCATGGGGTTTTTTTTTTTTTTTTTGGCATTAATTTTGATTGACTAAAACATAACTTATCTCGAGCCTTGGGTTTCTCCCCCGGGCCGGCCCCCACCCCTGCGCTGGCCCCTCTGAGACTCAGTTTCCTCAGCCGCAGGGGTGGGACCAGCAGCGAGAGAGCCCCCTGTCTGGTTCGTGGGGCGCCCTCGCTGAGCCACCCGCGCCCCTCTCCTCCCGCAGGCCCCGGGGCACTGCCCGCCACGGCAATACAGGGTCTGCTTCCCGGGCGCGTGCCAGGAGCCGGTCGCCTGCTGCAGCCACGACGTCCCCGCCCGGGCAGAGTGGGTCGGGCTGTCTGTCGCCGGCGCCCACGCCACCAGCCGGCCGCCCCTGGCCAATCTCTCTCTGGCCTGCTTGGGTAAGGGGCCGGGACCCCCCTCCGCGGCGCCCTGGTGGCGGGGGGACCCCCCGATGGGCCACCAAGACTTCTCCTCCTCCACCCTCTAGGTCCGGGCTCTGCCCCCCACGGCGTGGCGGTCGGCATCGCTGGGAGCACAGGGCTGCTAGTCACTTGGCAACAGGACCCCGGGGAGCTGCGGGAGCATGTGGTGGACTGGGCTTCAGACGGGGCGCCCCTGCAGGACCTCGCCTGGGTCCGGCTTCCCCCTGGGAACCTCAGCACTCTATTGCCAGGTGAGGCTGGCCCGGCTGCTGGGGAGCGGGCAATGGGGGCTGGCGGGAGAGAGTGCTGTGCTGAAAGGGTCATTCATTCACACAGGACGTAGACACTGACCACCCCTGCGTGTCAGGCCCTGTTCTAGACACCGGTACACAGGAATGGCAGCTGGTGTCTATCGCATCAGCATTAAGCCATTCAAAATTCCTTATAAAGTAGGTTTCTGTTATTATCATGCTTGATGTACAGATGAAGAAAAAGGCCCAGAGAGGTTAAGCAACTTGCCCAAGGCCACACAGCAAGTAGGCGGTAGAACCAGGATTTGAACCACCTAGTCAGGCTCCTGAAGCCCAGCCCAGAGCCACCACACCAGTCTTCCTCTCAGCAACGTCCCAGGCCGCGTGGAGCTGACCCTCTTGTGGGACAGGCAGCTAATGAAACAGACAAGAAAAATCCAAGTACATCCAAGTAGTGGAATCAGGGAAAACTAAAGCAAAGTAATGGGGAGGAGGGAGAATCGCGATTTTAGAAAGAAAGGTTAGGAAAGGCCTCTCTGAGAGAGTGGCATTTGAACCAAGACCTGAAGGAGGTGAGAGAGAGCCGTGAGGATGTCTGAGGGAAGCAAGTGAGAACAGACAGTGCAAAGGCCCTGAGGCAGCAACGTCCTTGCCCTTAGAGGGACAGTGAGGAGGCCAGGGTGACTGGAGCAGAATGAGTGAGGGGGAGGGTGGGAAGGGGTGGGGCAGGGAGGGAACAAGCAGATTGTGCAAGTCGTCGGGGCCACAGCGAGGACGGGGCTGTTTCTCTGGGGGAGGTGGGAGCCCGCAGGGCTGTGCCGGAAGGGCGGGCGGAGGCGGGGCTGGGTGGCGAGGCAGGTGCTCACCGGCGCCCTCTGGCTGCTGTCGGGGGACAGACGGGCTGAGGAGGGCCGGAGCCGAGAGACCTCCAAGAAGCGATGTAGGCCCTGGGGCTGGACCAGTTGGGGACCGAGGAGGGCGAAGCAGCAGACGAGTTCTGGCTGGGGAGTCTCAGAGCCGAATTTCGGGGGCCCATGTGCCCATTCATCCAAGCGGAGTCCCCCGTGGGTGTCGGAGGCCCAGGTCTGGGGTTGATGGTGGGCAGTCGGTCCTGGGCGAAGGGCTCGGGAGAGCGCGGGAAGGTGCTGACTGAGAAACTTAGGAGAGTCCCGAGGCCCTTATGTAAGCGCGTACGGACGGACGAAAGGAGGAGGAGCCCCAATTCTGGAAAGTTCCCATCTGGGGAGGGCTGCTAGGCAGCAGGAGGCTTTGAGAAGGCCTTCTGGACCTCGTCCCCCCGCCCCCCCCCCCCCCCCCCGTGTTGGGTGGTGGCAGGGCCCCACTCGCAGCCCCGTGTTTGACCCCCTCCCAGCCTCTGGCACCGCATTTCCTGGTCTGAGGGCCTTCTCGGGTCCCTGAAGCAGTTTGCCTGCCTGGGCTGCAGGCAAGTGCGGGGATTAAGGCCCCTCGGGTGCAGCCCTCCGCCGTGACCGCTGGGGGGGGTGGGTGGGCGCACCGGCTCCGCTCCCTCGGGTGCAGCCCCCAGCCGTGACCCTCGGCGGGCCGGCTCGCAGGCGGGTGCTCTCTGCGGCCCCGCGGAGGGAGCGGGCTCGAGCTGGGGACGTGTCCTTTCACGCACCCTCAGCCCTCTTGGTGTTTTCTGCGGTTACTGCTCAGAAGAAGCGCTTCTGCTCGCCTCTGTCTCCGCGCGCGCCTTCCGAAGAGCGCCCCCCCCAGCAGGGAGGGAGCGGGGAGGGGAGCCGCGCTAACCGCTCTCTGCCCCTCCCCCGCCCAGGGCGCTTCGAAGCGGGGGTCCCCTACCGCATCACGGTGACGGCTGTCTCTCCCGGGGGCCTGGCCCCTGCCCCCTCCGTCTGGGTGTTCGGAGAGGAGCTAGGTAAGCGGTGGGGCTGGGGGATGGAGGGTCCTGGGACCCCAGCAGACCTTGACCCCCTGGCTTCCTCCCCAGCACCCCTGGCGGGACCAGCGCTTTGGCGACTCCAGGATGCCCCGCCGGGGACCCCCGCTGTGGCGTGGGGAGAGGTCCCCAGGCGCCAGCTTCGGGGCCGTCTTTCCCACTACACCTTGTGTGCACAGAGTGGGACCAGGCCTTCCGTCTGCATGAATGGTGAGCCATCTGCCCAACGCCCTCTCCAGCCCCCGCGAGACCCACCCCTCAGTCTGTCCCACCCCTCGTCCCCAGACTGGCCCCTTGGGTCCCCTCTCCGTCCCTGGGAGCGCACGTGACGTCATCAGTTCCCTAGCGGACCATAACCCTTGTGGCCATCAATAGAATGGACTGTCTGTCATTGGCCATTAAAAAGGAAGACTTGATCTATATTTATGGACATTGAAAGATGCCTGTCACATCTTATGAAGTGAAAAAGATAAAAAGATCGCCAAACTCTGTAGGATGGCTCCATTTCTGTGAAGTACCCCAGCGCTGAGCAGAGCAGAGGCCCAGACGGAGGGAGAAATGCCCCACGGTGTCAACAGGGCTGCAGGATTACGTACAACTTTTCTTTCTTTTTCATACTTTTGGGCTAAATTTTTACTCGGAGCACAAATTCCCTTTTTAAAAGTATCTTTATTACCTTTTTTTCTAATTACAAAAGTGACAAAAGCTGATCCATTCGGGGGTATGTCATCAAGAATTCTAGCAGTCTCATCGTTTCGCTGATAGCTTCCAGATTTTTCCATGCAGGTGTTAACACAGGGATAGGAGTTGTGTTTTGGGAAGGTTTTTGACTTTTTATTATAGACGATTTCAAGCACACACAAACATAGGGCGAATAGTAAAACGAACCCTCATGTGCCCACCACCCAGCGCCCGCAGTTTCTGATGTTTTACCGGTCTCGTTCCACCTCAGCCCCCGCACTTCTTTTTTCTAGAGTCTTTGGTGTCATTTCATCTCTAAGTACATTAGTACTTAGCATTTGTCTCTGATAGACTTTTTTTAAAAATTATTATTTTTTAAGATTTTATTTTTCCTTTTTCTCCCCAAAGCCCCCCGGTACATAGTTGCGTATCCTTAGTTGTGGGTCCTTCTAGTTGTGGCATGTGGGATGCCGCCCCAGCATGGCCCGATGATGAGTGGTGCCATGTCTGCGCCCAGGATCCGAACTGGCGAAACCCTGGGCCGTGGAAGCGGAGCACGTGAACTTAAACCCTTGGCCATGGGGCCGGCCCTTGGTAGACTTTTTAACAGTTATTTTGCCATGATTGCACCTTGCAAAAGTATACATAGATCATTAGGTTAAAAATTATACATATATGACATTATTAAATAGATACATGTGTATTTATTATTATTATTTTAAAAGGACCATGTTATAGGCTGTGTTTTGGCCCCTGAATCCTATGACTGTGATGTTTTATGACTTTATCTTTCTCACCTAATGGTTTAACTTGGGCATCCTTCTATGGCAATACGTCTTGACCCATGTTCGTGTCTCCTACGCTCTTGTAACAAACCAAAAAGCTACTTCTTTTTTTGGCTTAAAAACAAAAAAAGGAGCAATTCTGTAAAAATGGAAACAAAAGTAGTTCTGGGAGTGCCGATGTCTTCCCCTTGTCTGGGAGACGCTCCCTTCGCGGGTTCTG
The DNA here is from genome assembly GCF_021613505.1 of Equus quagga. NCBI lineage: Eukaryota > Metazoa > Chordata > Mammalia > Perissodactyla > Equidae > Equus > Equus quagga. The sequence goes on along the minus strand of NC_060280.1, from coordinate 84,264,199 downwards.
TGCAGAGGGAACGTGACGCTCCTTCCTTCTTTTATCTAGTCATACATGTAGATAGAGACAGAGATATAGGTAGATGTCACTTTCGAGGGCTTTCTATGTGCCAGGCACTGATCCAGGCACTGGGAACACCCTTTTGGAGCTGCTTTCTAATAGGGGACACGCAGGCATAGACAAAGTAAATAATCCCTAAGCAGTGTGGCAGATGCTGCTAAAGTGCCAGGTAGAGAGTGAAGCCGGGCCGATGGGTGGTGAAGGAGGTATGGTTTTAAAATGCGGCAGGTCCGGGAGGGCCTCACTGAGGAGGTGAAATGTGGGCAAAGACTCGAACGGGGGAGCCGTGTGGATATCTGGGGGTGAGCGATGCAGACAGAGAGAAAGCTTGTGCAAAGGCCCTCCAACCTCTCTGGGTGTGTCCTTCAGTGAGTGGCAGCATCCAGAACATCAGCCTGCCCGGCCTTCCCTGGGGTCCCTGTGAGCTGTGGGTGACGGCGTCCACCATCGCAGGACAGGGCCCGCCGGGTCCCAGCCTGCGGCTCCACCTTCCAGGTAGGGGCCAGGGTGGGACTGCCCTAGCAGGGGCCGGGAAGCATCAGGGGCTTCAGCGAATGAGCAGCCCTTGACTTGGGGGCAGTTACTGGGGACGCCTCGGGGGCGTCTGGATTCGGCTGCACTGCACGCTGCTGTGCATTGTGCGGCCTGTGCGGCTCTGACCCTTTGCCCACCCCCGGCCTCGACCTGTCACCCCTCATGCTCTGTTCACAAGCCCCACTCCCACGCCCGGGTTTCCCTCCCCTGAGCCCCTACCCTTCATCAACCCGGCCCCTAACCTTACCTGAGCCCTTCCCCCATCCACCTGTCCTTCTGCCCCTCCCCCAAGATAACACCCTGAAGTGGAAAGTCCTGCCAGGTGTCCTGCTCCTGTGGGGCTTGCTCTTGACCGCCTGTGGCGTGAGCCTCGCCATGTCCGGAAGGTGAGGCTGTCAGGCGTGCGGGTCTCTGCCGCAGGGGGAGGGCGGCTGGGCAGCAGCTGAGCCCCCTGGGTGGGGGTGGTGAGGGTCGTCTCTGGCCCCTGCATCCTGGGCCCGGCTTCCCTGCCCTGACTCCTCCCTGCTTGCCAGGTGCCTCCCCCTGCGGCACAAGGTGCTGCCCCGCTGGGTCTGGGAGAAGGTCCCCGATCCCGCCAACAGCCGCTCCGGCCAGCCCCACCTGGAGGTGAGCCAGAGGCTGGCCTGTGCGGCCCCTGGGGGCTGACGGGACAGTGTGGGGCGGGTGAGAGGGGGCCAGGGGCAGACTCTCAGCCTTCTCCTCTCCCAGGAGGTGCCCCAGGCCCAGCCCCCTGGGGACCTGCCGGTCCTGGAAGTGGAGGAGGTGGAGCCGCTGCCCGTTAGGGAGCCCCCTCGGGCCTCCACCCCGCTGGACTCTGGGTATGAGAAGCACTTCCTGCCCACACCCGAGGAGCTGGGCCTTCTGGGCCCCCATCCAGGCCCCAGGCTCTGGCCTGAACCCACCCCAGGCCGTGAGAGGGATGCTCATTTGACAGATGAAGACACTGAGGCTCAGAGAGGCTGAGTCACTTGCCTGAGGACACCCAGCCAGGAAGAGCCGAGATAGAAGGACCCCCTATGGAGAAGGGCCTGGCCCTCCTGGGAATATACGGATGGATGAGGGAGCCAAGGGAAATATGTGAGTCAGACTGGCAGCTGCCTCCCTGCGTCTGTCCTGCTGCTGTGACAGAACTGGAGTGGGGCGCACACCCAGCGTCCCCTGCAGCTCGGGGCAACCGTGGACCGAGTCTCGCCAATGGACCCGGGGGAGAAGGGGCGTGTGCCAGCCCCGGGGCTCGGTATGCTCCTTCCCTGTCCTGCGACATGAGCTGGAGCATTGCAGTGACCAAGAGCCAGCTCCGGCCACACCCTAGGGGAGGGTGGGGGTGACAAGAGGAAGGGAGCCCTGTCACGAGGGACCATGGAGCCGAGCCACCAGAGCAATAAATCTTTCTATTTTTATAGCTGCGGGAGCTGGAGGTCTTTTTGTTACAGCAGCCGCGTCTACACTCTCACTGACTCGTCGTCTGTGATGCTAGCAGAATTCAGTCCTCAGTTTGCCACCAGGAGACGGCGAGGTCATTCTGTGCCAACAGCACACGTGTGCACACATGCGCACACCCACACACACGTTCACACCGGCCGAATGCTCTGACATTTTATTTTCAAGTATAAAGGCTCCATCACAGAGGGGCCAGGGCCACAGGCGGCCGCGAGTTCTCCTGAAGCTCAGGTGGAGGTGACGTGTGGGCTGGCAGGCTCCCAGGGGCCAGGCCAGTCCTGCGGTGCCCCGTCTGCCCTGGGACCCTCTGCTGGACACCAGGACACCGAGGTAGCTGTGAGGGCAGCTGGCGGGCAGGCTCACATGACTGCACAGCACTGGCACGTCTTCTGCTTCGGGCCGCTTGCCTCTTCGGCCTCCAGAGGGGCAGGCGGCCCGGGTGTGCGGGCCGGCGCAGGGCGGGCGGTGGGCCCTTCCGCCTGAAGCAGGGGCTGGCACTCGGCGGGCTGCTCCGGAGCCGGGGTCTCTGCCAGGAGCAGGGTGGCGTCCCCGGAGGGTCCCCGGCCCTCCGCAGGTGTTTGGGGCCTTGCGGTTTCCTCCTCCAAGGAGCCCTCCTGCTTCTCCAGGGGCTGTGGGCCGTCCTCCTCAGCCGCCGGGGGAGCGCCCGCCTCCTCCACCTGGCCTTCCCCTCCTGCCCCGGGCTCTCTCTGCTCTTCTAGACTCAGACCCTCCTCGACCCCTGGCGCCTTCTCTGCCTCCAGTGGCTCCTCTTCCTTCCGAGACCCCTCACTTCCGCGTCGCTCCGTCCCCAGTGGGCCTCCAGCCGCCCCTCGAGTTTCTCCGGCTCCTTTCCGCTCTGCTCCCAATGGCCCCTCAGCCTCCTCCTCCGCCCCTAGCTTTTCCTCACCTCTTTCCTTCTCTGCTCCCAATGGCCCCTCAGCCTCCTCCTCTGCCCCTAGCTTTTCCTCACCTCTTTCCTTCTCTGCTCCCAAAGATCCCTCGCTTCCTTGTCGTTCTACTGCCAGTGGCTCCTTCACCTCCTCCCCTGCCTCCAGCTCTCCCTCACCTCCTTTCTGCTCTCCTCCCGAGGGCTCCTCACCTCTTCCCCTCTCTGCCCTCAGAGGCCCCTCAGCTTCCTTTCTTTCTGCTGACAGTGGCTCCTCACCTCCTTCCCTGTCTGCGCCCGGCTCCTCCTCGCCTCCTCTCCCCTCCAGCTCCAAGGACTCCCATCTGCCTTTCCTCTCTCCCACTGGAGACGTCTCTGCTCTTTCCTGCTCTGCGCCTGCCTTTCTCTCACTGGCACCCACAGAGCCCTCTGCCTGGCTCGCCTCTGCCTTCCAGGTGTCCTCCCCTCGCCCCCCCTCCACCCCCGGTGGACCCTCAGCTCCCCCCTCCCGCCTCTCCACCACCAGCTCCTCCCACTCCTCGCTGAGGGTCACCCTCTCCACCCAGATGAAGGATGCCTCCTCTGCTCCACAGCCCCCCTGCCCGTCGCTGTCAGGGCTGCCCAGGGGAGCCCCTCCTCCCTCTTCAGAAGCCACTCCCTCTCCTCCCTCCTGGAGCCTGGCAGATTCCGGGCCCCTGCCCACCACCCCCGTGGCCTCTGACTCACTGCCCTCCGTGCCCCCCACCCCTTCCCAGACCACCTCCACAACACCCCTGTCCTCCTTCGCCCAGGACGGGCGCTCCGGGCAGCTGGCCTCCTGCCTGTCCGCGATGGCCTCCAGCACCATCACCTCCACCTTGGCCTCCAGCTCGGGGCCCGTGGCCCCCGTGGCACTGTCCTCCGTGGCCCTCAGCCCCTCCCACACCACCTCCACCACGCCCCCTCCTTTGGCCTGGCCTGCCCGGCCCTGGGACACCCCCTGCCCCTGACTCGCCTCCTGCTCTGGAGCGGGGCTGGGGCCGCTGCAGGGCCCATTAGCTTCAGAGGAGGCTGCTGCGGCTCCGGGGAGTGGCCTCAGGGCGGGCGCAGCCCTCACTGCCTCATCTCCAGGCTCCAAGGGGGACTCTGGGGCTGTGCCCGGCAGGCCGGCTGGGAGGGAGGCTCTCTTGTCCAGGTCAGTGCAGCCTTGGGGAGTCAGGGGAGGAGAGAGGGGCGACAGGGTGAGATTCAGGCCACCCAGACTCAGGCCCTCCTCTTGGGACCCCCAGACCTAGGGGCACAAACACCCACCTGCAGGGCTCGCCTCCACCGGGGGCTGGGAGAGAGGACGGTGCCCCTGCAGGGATGGCAAAGAGGAAGTCAGGCAGCCCACATCTCCACCTGCAGCCCCACTATGTGCCAGGGCCCCTCTCCTGCTCCAACACCTCAATGGCTCCCCATTACCCTGAGCACCAAACCTCTACTGCGCCTCAGCCTTCCTTGCCTGTGTTATCGCCTTCTGCTGCCCCGAGCCATGCACACAGTAGGGGCTTAATCAGTCCTGTGTCCATGCAGCCAGTTCCGCTGCACTGGGGACCTACTCTGCCAGCCACTGAGGTTCCTGTGGCCAAGGGATGCCTGAAGCCTTTCGCTGTTGAAACTTACATTCCAGCTGGGGAGGCGGGTGATAAACATCGGCACTAGAAAATATATAATGTCACAAGCGAGAAGGGCTATGGAGGAAAAAAGGCAGGATGAGGGGCTAGGGCGCGCCTGGGAGGCGATGGGGTCCCTCCTCTAGAACTAAGGTGCAGGAGGCCCTCCTGGAGGAGGAGGTGACATTGAACAGAGACCTGAAGAATGAGAAGAGGCAGCCTGGATTCAAGAGGTGGGGGAAGGGCATTCCAGGCAGAAGGGACAGCAAGTGCAAACGCCCTGGGGCTTCAATGAACTGGACAAGTTCAAGGAAGAGAAAAGAGGGTCAGTGTGGCTGGAGTGGAGGGATGGAGGGCACGAGAGGAAGATGGACTCAGGGACATGGTTCTCTGGTCTGATCCTCCTCTTCCCAGCCTTCAGGCCTTTGCACAGGCTATTTCCCTTGCCTGGTTCCCACTCAGATTCAGCATAGATGTCACCACCTCCAGGAAGCCTTCCCTGACTCCCCAACCTCATTCAGGTTCTTCCTCTGCGCTCAGGGCTCCCCCTCACAGACCCTTGGTACCCCATCTCATCATCCAGACTGTGAGTGCCCCTGGGCCAGGAATCCTGCCTTGTGCAACTCTAGCTTATACCAAAAACCCGACAAGCGCTTCCCATGCCAATTAACAGGTTTCCTTTCCCTCTCTGCCCTGAGACAGGCACCTGGGAGCCCAGGTAAGACAGCAGGGAGAGGTGGGGACTGTGGCAAACTCGCACCTCACTGGGGCCGGGCGCAGTGTTGCCAGATCTTTGGACTCCAAGGACAACCCGGAGAGCCAGATTTTAATGTCAAGTGTCCTGGTTTTCAAAAGCCTGCATGTTGTCAGGCATGTGGATTACATCTTAATCAAGGTGTTACCAAAACAAGACCCCAAAACACAAAGCCCACACGGGGCCTCAGATCATGCGAGCATCTCATGGCGACCATCTCCCCACTTTGGGGCCGAGTGCCATGAGCATCCTGCGCGTGTTCCCACCACATGTCTGTTCCAAAGATGGGGGAACCGAGGCTTGGGCCAGGAGAGTGACTTGCCCAAGACCACAGAGCAAAGAAATCATGGAGGACCTGGTGGTTCTCTAAACTGCCCACGGAGAAGTCCTGCTTGGGGCCTGCTGGCCACGCCCCCTCCCGCCCTCCCTGCCCTCCTCACCTGTCTGCGCCAGGTGGGCCTGCCCGAGGGCTTGTGCTGGGCACCTGTGGACGCACTTTGCAGCAGCTGTAGCTGGGACTGGAGCCTGGGGACGAGAGAGGGCTGCTGGGAGCCGGGCCCCAGGCCTCATGGACCCCCCCGCCCCAGTCTCAATCTGCCACCCCCCAGAGTGGGCCTGGGGTCCTGGCCTAGCTAGGCTGGGGCAAAGCAGGCAGGCAGGGGCCCCACTCACGTGAACAAGCTGTCTTCCAGGTGTTGGATATGGGCCTGAGCCTGGCCCTCCGGCGACTGGGGGTCCGGCGAGGTGGGGTCCTCCGGCCGCTCTGGCCCCTCAGCCGCCCCATCCATTAGCCAACGCTCCCGGAGAGACTTCCTCTGGGCACGGGAAGGGAGCATCGGTTGGCCATAGGGACCCCCCCCCTACCCCGCGTAGGGTCCCCTCCCCACCCCCAGGCTGGGCAGATTTCTTATTACCCCACAACCACCCAGAGGGGACAGACATTTTTCCCTCGGGCTGGGAAACACGCCCTCATTGCCACCCAACACGGCCAGGTGGGACAGACACGCCATTACCATCTCATAGCTTTCTCAGGCTGAAAAGACAGCCGTCAACAGCCAGCCCTTCCAGGCTGGGACAGACAACCCCAGAGGTGAAACCAATGTCCCTGTGGGGCCTCCCCAAAAGCTGGACAAACTCCCCCACTGTCCCCGTACTCTCCCCGAAGGTGGAACAAATGTCTCCTCACCACCTCCAGCCCTCTCCCAAGCTGGGAAGGACGCTTGCCCCAAAGCTGGGACCCATGCCCCCAGCCGTGCCCCCATAATGAGACAGAAGCTCCTGCGGTCCCCGAACCGACCCGCCACTGCCCTGCCCGAGCTGGCAGCGCCCCGCCCGCTGCACCTTGAGCCGCTCCACGCGGAGTTTCTCCTCCTCCAGCTCGCGGCGCGCCGAGCGGATCTCCTCCTGCAGCCGCCGCTTCTCCTGCGCACAGAGGGCCGGAGCTGCGCGCGGGCCGGGTGGGGCCGCCTCTCCCCCAACCCCGCCGGGCCCGCGGGGCTCCCGGGGCTCCCGGATCTGCGCGCCGGGCGGGGCCGGCGGGGAGGGGGCCGCGGAGGCGCTGACTCAGCAGCGGGGCGGGCGGGGCCGGCTGCGCCCGGGATGCTGCGCAGGCCTGGCTAGCGCAGACGGGGGTCTGTGGATGGGGTGGGAGGTGGGGCCTTGGAATGGGGATCTGGAGGGGGCACAGAGCTGGGGGGTCGGAGATGTGGAGTGAGGAGAGATGGGGTTCAGAGAGATGGGGGTCCAGGTATAGGGATCAAAAGGAGGGTACTAGTGAGATGGGGGTCTGGAAGGGAGGTGCAGTCACGGGGGTGCACAGTTGGGGTCCAGAGAGCTGGGGGTGCAGAGATGAAGGATCAGAGATGGGAGTTAGTGAGATGGAGGCTGAGAGAGATGGAGTAAAGATACGGGGGTCAGAAGGATGGGGGTTCCGGAGAGACTGGAGTGTAAAAATGAGGTGCAGAGAGGTGGGGGTCCAGAGATGGGGGTCAGAGAGGTGGGGGTGGGTTAGATGGGAGCCTGAGAGGTGGGGTCCAGACATGGGGTGTTTGGGAGACCGCAGTTCAAGAACGGGGCATTGGGTGATGCAGATACTGGGAGCGCGGGGTCCGCAGCCTCACCATTCTGGGGGTGGCAGTGACCAGACAGAGGAACTAGGGAGCCCATAGGCCTGAGGACTGAGGCGGGGCTGGAGCTGAGGTCCTGCACCCTGTGCCCTTCACGGCGTTAGGCCAGCTCCCCAGAATGGGAGGGAGGCAGGAAGCAAAGCGGCCCGGGGCAGGGCTGGGGCGCCCAGGGCACCGGGCAGAGGGCGTCACTTACGGCGATGACCTCTAGCCGCTGCCGGTAGAGGGAGCTCTCGGCCATGGGCCTGTGGGGAGAGGGCAGGGGCTGCGGTGGGGTCCTCTGGGGCCCCACCCCACAGCAGGCCCACCCCTTGAACGCCCCTTTCTGAGCCAAGATCCCTGAGCTGCTTGGAAACCAAACAAAGCCCAGCATTTTCCTCTATTTCCCCGGCCCCTGGGAGTGGTCGGGGCAGAGGGCAGGGTCCTGTGAGGAGGAGAGAGCAGAGACCGCACAGGTTGAGCTAGAGCCCTTCCCAGCCCTGACACGGCCTCTCTGAGCCTCAGTTTCCCCATCTGTAACATGGGCGGGGATCGCTTGCCTTTCAACTTGCAGGGAAGTACCCATACAGGAAAAACGCAGGACATAGTGTCCCCCCAAACAGGAGCACAGTTTATTATTAATAGCACCTCTAGCAATTCCCAGGATCAATAATGTTTATGGTTAACCGTAATAACCATTCCTGTCTGTCCTACAGAAACTCTCGAATCCTGCCGGGCCCCTAATACGCTGTGTGTCTCTTTCCAATTCCACACCCTCTCTGGACCTCGCCTCCTAGCCAGGATCCCTTAAGCGCTAGAGAGTGAGAGAGTCCGGGAAGAGAAGTGTCCACCTCACCACGGACACATGCCATTGCCATGGTAACTCAGGAGCTGCCTTCTCCACCTGCCAAACCCCCTCCTTGAGGGCAAGGGTCACCAGGTCACCAGGTCACCAGCTGCCTAGCGCTGGACCTTGAGGGGGAGGAGAGGGGGAGGAGTTTGGCAGTTTAAAATTTAACCTGAGTTCCCCCGTCATTGTCCTTGCAGCATCCCAGGACCCCCCCTGCCCAGCCTATAAGGCTGCCCCCGCCCCTCGGGGCTCCCATGGAAGCTGGAGGCTGACTGTGATCCCGCAGGGCACTTAGGGGACAGTGGTGGTCACATCCACCTGCATCACCGACGCGTGCTGAGCACCATCTGCGCGCTGGGCTTCCCAGGCCAGCGTCTGGAAGGGCGGGTCTCTCCGCCTGGGTCCTGACCCCTCGCCCTGGGCGGGCGGGCACAGAGCGGGCCCTCACGCACTTATTCACTCGAGCACTAACCCTGCCGGCGAGCAGGAGCCTGTGGCCAGGCCCTGGCGGGGCCTCCGGGCTCGTCCCAGGCCGCGCGGAAGGCAGGGAGCCAGCGCGTCTTTAGCGCTGACTATATATAGCGTCCTAAGTGCCCGGGGCCTTCCGCCGGCTCCCGCAGCCGCCGCCGCCCCGATCTTGAGACGCCGCCGTCCATCTCTGCTGAGTTGACATTCCAGCTGAGAACAAACTCAGCCAGCCGTGAGCCTCAGCGCGCACCGAGGCGGGACGCCGGCAAATGCTTCACTTATCCTAACTCGCTTCCTCCTCGCAGCGATCCTGGGAGGCCCGCAGTGCTACCGTCCCCATTTTACGCATGGGGAAACTGAGGCTCTGAGAAATGGCGAAAGGACTCCTCTGGGGTCACCGAGTCACGATTGGAACTCAAGGCTCTCAGAACACTGGGGAGGAGGGGGGTCCAGGCACCCTCGTCTTGGCAGCCAGGGGGTCCCTGGTTTCAGCTGGGGCAGGGGTTGAGTCCTGCTCCGCAGGGTATCCCGTAGGAAGCCCGGATCCCCTGCTAACAGGGGGACCCCGGGGGAGGGCCAGAGTCCCCCTCTTCCTTTCCCCCCCAAGATGCAATCTCCCTGCCTCTTCCTTCTGGGGGGATCAGGTTCCCGTTGCTAGGCAACCAGGTTTGTAGTTGGTGAATAATGCAACGGGGGACCCAAAAGAGTGAGGAACCGAATTGGGGTCCCTAAGGGGGGGGGCCCTTCCCAAAACTCTTCACGGACCTCTCAGGCCTCCAGCCACCCTCTCACCCCAAAAGGCCCTCACTCCTGGCTCGAATGTGACACTGCTCCGCACACCCTACTCGACACTGCTTATCTCTATCTGCGCAGGAGCTGCACTCGCCGCTGTGGTTCATGGCCGCCGCTGGGAGCAGCTGGTGCCATCTTGAGAAGCAGGCGACCCTTTCAATTGTGCCCTCAAATGTCTCAGTTTGGGAGCTGTGACCTTTTCCTGTTGGATGGCAAGCATTTCCTCCTGCCCTGGACACGGGTGGGGGGTCACCCTCAAGGCAGAGTGTGGGAGTGAGGGACCCTGCCATTCCCTACCCCACCCCCAGGCTGGACTTCAGGCTTGAAGCCTGCCAGTGGAAAACCCACAAAAAGGAAGGAGGTGGGGGCCCCCATCTTCCACCAGCCTCCCTGGGGAGGGGGGCATTGAAGGGCCTCTGGGGTCGGCTGCTGGCCTCCGTCCACTCCCCCAGTCCCCTCAGGAGAGGCCCACTGGGGCTTTCACCCTGTGGAAAGGCCAACGTCCCCCATGAGCCCCTCCCAGGCCCTGCCCACCGGCCCCCCTGACGCTGGACACTTACATGGGTGTGGCCGGAGACCACACCTGGCTTTGCAGGGCCATCGCTGCCCAGAAGCCCACGATCTGGTCTCTGGCTTCAGGACCCACCACCTGCCCTCTGAAGGTGCCCTGGAGGCTGTGACTTGGCTGGAGGGAGGGGGGGCTGCGGGGCAGGCACTGGGAGAGCTGGTCCAGCTGGTTTGGGCTGGGAGGCGGGAGGCGCACGGCCGGCCGAGGGGGTTGAAGGTTGGCGGGCAGTTCTAGGGAGGTCCTATCAGCTGTCCTGATAAATTATTTACCAGCCCCTGGCCTCCTTGCGCACTTGGCTGCCTCCCACAAACAGGCTCTCACACGCGTGGTCGGGCATGTGGGCGAGAGTGGGGCCAGCCCCCTCCAGAGAAGGGCACCCCAGACACCTCAAGTCCAGCTGCTTAGCAAGGGTCACCCACATCCCAGCATCATTGCACATCACACATACGGGACGACTGCCCTCCCTTCTCGGACCCTGGCTCTGAGGCTCGAGGATTCTGGAGAACAGAGGCTGAGCACCATGGCAACTGGGAGGCCTGGCCTCTGGATAACTGGGGGCAACTTGCCCCAGGTTTCTAGGCCTCAGTTTCCCCTTTTGTGAAACGGGAAAATGCCCACCTAAAGCCTCCCGCCCTCTTCCAGATCCTGGTCAGGGCATGTGGGGCCCCAGAGCTCCCTCCCCAAACCGTCCTGAGCTCACAGACAAGGCCCGCGTGGCCTCCTGAGCGTGGATTCTGCCGCTAGGGAGGATGGGCCAAGGGCAGCTGCGGGCAGGAGGGTGAGGAAGGAGCTTGGCCATGTGGGCCGGGGTCCCTGGGGGTGTGCTCGAGGCTCCTCGCTGTGCAGGACCTAGTTGGGGGTGGGAAGGAAAAGGCCTGCGCTAAGGGCCAGGGTTTACCTGTGTCCCACATTCGAGGACAAGCTCCTAGGGATTCAAAACATTTATAATTGAACCTGGCTGTCTAGGTCGTTCTGCCGTGATAGGAAGAGAGAACATATTTTTCCATTAGTTTTCAATTGTAGTAAAATACACATAACAGAATTTACCATTAGTGAGTGGTATTTAGTACATTCACAACGTGGTACAACCATCACCACTAATTCCAGAACATTCTCATCACTCCAAAAGGAAATTCCATACCCGTTAAGCAGTCACTCTCCATTCCATCTCCCCCCAGGCCCTGGCGACTATCAATCTGCTTCTGTCTCTAAAGATTTACCTATTTTTTTTTCTCTCTCTCTTTTTTCTTTTGCTGAGGAAGATTTGCCCTGAGCTAACATCCATGCCAATCTTCCTGTTTTGTATGTGGGTCACTGCCACAGCATGGCAGCTGATGAGTGTGTAGGTCCATGCCCAGGAACTGAGCCCAGGCTGCTGAAGTGGAGTGTGCTGAACTCACCCCCAGGCCATAGTTAGACTAACCACTATAGATTGACCTACTCCGGCCATTTCATATCAGTGGAGCCACAACATGTGGCCTTTGTCTCTCGCATCTTTCACTCAGCATAACTTCTGTGCAGTCCATCCACGGTGTAGCATGAATCAGAGCTTCATTCCTTTTTACCGCTGAATACTATTCCATTGTACGGATGGACCACTTTGTGTTTATCTGTTCATCCGTTGATGGAAATTTGGGTTGTTTCCACCTTTTGGAGAAGAGAATATATTTTATTTAATTGCTTGTCATTTGACTTTATAACTGTTAAATACTTAGATGCTCTCATCCTGGGCTCTACACCAAGGCAAGGTCGTTATGTTTATAATCGTGTCTGTCTCTCAAACTCAGCTGCAACCTCCAAGTCACGTTGGTTTCTCTGTTCCCAGCATGGGCGTAGGCATCTAGTAAGGATCGTCAACTAATGATTCCTAAGTACCTGTCATGTGTCACACACTGTTCTAGGCATGGGGGAGTTGGGTATAGAGGTAGGTGTGACAGACAGAAAATGTTGGAATGCAGCTCGCTTTCTGGCCCCAGGGGGAGACAAATGATATTCAACAAAGAAATAAAGGAGACTGGTGGAAATTCACGTAGTGGGTGAGTTACAGAAAATAACAGGGTTATGGAGGAGGGCTGGGAGGGACACTGCCTGGGTGATCAGAGGCCACTTCCCTGAAGAAGTGATGTTTGAGCCACGACCTGAACAGCAGAAACCAGCCTGTGCTGAGTCATTCCCAGCAGAATGAAGGCAGTGCAAAGGCCCTGAGGTGGGAATGCAGTTGGGGGTTTGCGGGAAGCAGGAGGCTGTAACAGAGGAGTGATAGAGGGAGAGAGTGTCTGAAGAGGAGGTCTGAGAAGTGGGCAGGGCCTTCTGGGCCAGGTGGGGAGTTTGGCTTTTTCTTCTAAGTTTGGTGGGTAGCCCTTGGAGGGTGACAGAGTGGCTGGGATGAGGGTGGAGACAAGTGGATGAATCCAGAATACGTTTCGGAGGCAAAGCCAACGGATCCAAGAGCAATTCAATTTCCTGGTGGATTGGAGAGGCGCTGAGGGAGAGAGAAACTGAGGCTGACTCCCAGGTCTGGGGCATGAGAAACAGAATGGGCGAATGGCACGTACATACATACAAGACTGAACCGCGAGTTCCATTTTGGAGGTGTCCAGGTTGACGTGTCTATTAGACGGGAGCCTGTCGTATATGAGCCCAGAACCCAGGGGAGAAGTCAGAGTGGGGATGCACGCTTGGGAGACACCGCACAGAGACGGCGTTTAGAGTGTGAGACTGGAATTCATCAGGGTGTTCTGGAACTGAGTCATTGACGAGAACTTAAGAAAGAGTCGATTTACAAAGGTGTGAGGAGCCAGTGGAGGCACAGCGCACCCCCGGGGTTAGCACCCGGGGGAACTGATAAAAGGGGAGAGACCACTCTTTCCACAAGTATAGTTTTAATCCTCATCACCTCCCAAGGGACTGGGTTCTGCGACCCCCATTTCACAGACAAGGACACGGAGCCTTGGAGAAGGCGGGGCCTGGCTCAGGTTAGGAGTGGGATCAGGTGGGCCTGATTCCAATTAGGCTAATGGAGTCAGAGGGAGGAGGGAGGTCAGATGGCCAGAGGGAGGAGGGCAGCAGCTTGAGACCGGGCTCCAGGAGAGAGGAGAATGTGAGGGGGTAAGGGGAGGGGGTCTCCAGGGGTGGCAGAGAGTTGGGTGAAGGAGTGATCAGATAGTTGGATTATGGGGGCTCCCCACTTTCTCTAGATAACTCCCGGGAACCCCATATGGTGGGAGAGGGGCGGGAGAGTGGATTTGCAGCGAGCCTGGGAGTGGAAGATGTCCGCGGGGGTGGGTGGCCGGCGTGGGGGCGTGGATCCTGCCCTTGCACGCGCGCCCTGGCCCCAGCTGCAGGGAGCCGCTCTCCCCAGGCCGAAATTCCTTTCCGGGCCTTCCCGGCTGCCGGGGCTCAAGGTGACCGCCTTTCAGCCGCAGCCGCTCGGCCGGCCCTGGGCTCGCTGCGGCCGTCCCTCCCTCTTCCCTGAAGCGGGAGCGAGTTTGGCCGCAGACGCCTCGCAGACGTTTCCCGCAGGGCTGGGGGAGGCCGCCTCCGGGCTTGGCGCGGGCCCGGCCGTCCCGCTGGGAGCCCCGCCCAGCCCAGGCGCTGAGAGGGAGACTGAGGCGGCCCCTGGCTCCCCCTCCAGCCAGAGCTGTGCATGGCAGGGGTGGGACGTGTAGGGGACAGCCCAGAGGCCGGGGCGTCGCTACCCGCCGGCTGGGCGGGGCTGGCAAGGCCTCGGAAAGATGGCTTCGGGGGACATCCCCACCAGAGGGCCAGCCCGGCGCGCAGCTGGGACCAAGCCTCCAGGCAATGCCGGGGGCGTGGGGCCGAAAAGGTACCCAGGTGGCGCCCAGTGAGTGGACACGGCACCCAGACTGGCCCCCCAGGTAGCTGGCCGGGTCTAGGGAAGCGCTCTTCCAAGAAGTCTGGTGCCCTGAGCTGACCTGGGGCGCGCCAGTGGCCGAAATCCGGTGCCTCGCCTGGGCGCCCCCGCCCCGAGGGCGGGGCCAGGGCGGGGCCGGAGTCCTCCCGGCAGGTGCAGGGGGCGGTGCCCGGCCCTGCCCCCGGGGGTTGTTCTTGGAGGCCAGAGGCGGGTCAGAGAAGCGGCCGGTGCAGGCGACGCCCTGGAACCCGCGGGCGGTGACTGCGGCCACAGGTGCCGCGCAGAGCACCGTGTCCCAGCTCTGGGCATCAGAACTCCGGCGCTGGGAACTAAGGCTTCCGAGCTGCTCCCAACCCTGGACCCCAAGGCCCCGAGCCGGAGAGCGGAGCCCTGGGGTCGTCTGAAGCTCGGGGCCTCGAGCCCCCCGGGTCTGACAGCGAAGTCCCAGGGCCTGCCGCAGAGCGAGACGCCGAGGTCCCCAGGCCGGGCGGCGAAATCTCTGCGCCCTCCGCAGAGCAGGGCGCGGAAACCCCTGAGCGAGAGAGCGAAGTCCTCGGGCCATCAGCGGGGCAGGACGCGGCGCGCCCCGGGCCGGCCGCCGCTGGAGGCGTGGAGAGGCCTGGGCCAGGCAGCCGCGACCCCCGGCCGTCTGAAGCCCGAAGCGCCGCGATCCTGGAGCGGTGTCCCCTTCAGGGTCCCGAGACCTCCTCCTCAGAGTCAGACTCGGAAGCCCATCAGCATTTTCCATTGCGCCCCGAGATCCCCCAACAGTCCTCAGAGGAGCCGCTCATGGAGCCGCTCATGGAGACGCCCATCGAGCGCGAAATCCGCCGCAGCTGCGAACGCGAGGAGAGCCTGCGCCGGAGCCGAGGCCTGAGCCCCGGCCGTGCGCGCCGCGAACTCGTGGAGCTGCGCGTGCGGCCGGTGCTCAGCCTGCCGGGCCCCGGCCCCGCGCTCCCGCGCGCCGTGGAGCGCGCGCGGGCGGGCGCGCAGATGCAGCGGGACATCGAGCGGGAGGCTCACCGGCAGGCGGCGCTGGCGCTCCCCCCGGGCCCGGAGCCGCGCGCCCGGCAGCCGCCGCCGCCGCCGCTGGGCGAGCTCAAGCGCTTCTTCGAGGCCGCCGGCGGCGGCGGCTCCTCGCCAGCGGCGGAGGGCGGCGCGGGCCTGCAGCAGCTGCCGGAGGCCGGAAGCCGGCCGCACTCGGCGGCGCAGGGCCGGTGCCCGGTGCTGGCCCGCGCGCCCTCGCCCCTCGCGCCGTCCCTGCTGGAGCAGGAGGTGCGCGAGGTGCAGGAGCGCGAGCGAGAGCTGCAGCGCCAGCGGCTCAGCGTCTACGGCACCGCCGAGTTCCGGGACCCGGCGCCCAGCCTCACAGGTAAGTCACGGGCGGCCCGGCGCCCGGGACCCCGGGGCTCCAGCCGCCCTCACCGACTACCCGACTCCAGTGGCCCCTTTTCCGGCGCTCTGATTCTCAGGGTACGCCCTCTTGGCTCCCACCCCTTCTCGACTCTCCGTTCCTGCCCATCCCTTCTGGGCTGCCCGTCCCTGTGCTCCACCCCCGACTCGGAGTGGTCGACTCTCCGATCCACCCCCACCCAGGCTCATGGTGGGGAGGGAGGAGGACTCCGGACGTCTTTGTCGGATTCTAGGGCACCCTCCCCGGGTTTGGCGCACCTGGATCCCCTCTCTGAACTTTCTGGTTCCTACCTCCCCTCTCTGGGCTCACCTCCCTCCCCCCTCGGAATGTAGGCCTCCATGAGGAGGAGGGGGGTGGACGTCTGTGTGTGTTTAAGGGGCGCGGCCGGCCTCCTTGTCCCGGCCTCCTCCAGCTGGTGAGAGGAGGGGCAGCTGGCTGAGCGCGCCTTCCCCGCAGCGAGCAGGGGTGATGGAAAGCTGGCGGTGATCTGGCCTCCGCGCAGAAAGGCCTCGGAGAACGGCCTGGAGCAGGTGGGAGCCCCTTTCCCCTCGTGCCTCAGGCGCTTGTCGCTCCGCCCCCCGCCCCCCAACGCCGGGCGCCAGAATGCTGGGCTGGGGGAGGAGCCCCTGGGAGGTCACTCTGGGCTAGGACACGAAGCAACGGGCGCAGACCAGTGACGAAGAGGCGATGGTCTTGGGGCCCAAACTGCCCCTGCTCCTTGGTGTCACCCCGGTGCGCGGGTCCCTGAGGCCGGCCTTCCGTCTGGCCCCCTCTCCCCAGGAGGAGCGGAAGCCTTGAGGTTCGAGCCGGCTCGGACCCCCGGCCGGACGGAGCATGGCCGTTAGAGGGCCCGGGCAGGGGCGCCCGGGAGTGCCCTCGGGATGGGCCGAAGGCCTGGAGGGAGGGGCCAGCGGTCTGCGCCGGCGAAGATGACACGGACCAGCCCATCCTTGAACTAGACTTTGTGAAACTGACCAGTCTCTTCTCTAAAACTGTCAGTCCCCCTGGGACACACCACCGCCACAATCCGGCCGGAGAGACTGTCCAGCCCTTCACCTGACCGTAAGGCAAACCAGCCCCTCCCGCCGGCTCTGACCGTCGGAGGCCGGGGTCACGGCCTCGCTACCCCTACTCCCCAATAAAGCCCCTTGTTTCTGGGCAGCGCGGGCTGTTTTCTTCCGTGTCCTTTTCGTCGGGGGCGGGGGCGGCGCAGTCAGGCCCGCGGAAGGCGCAGGGCGCCGGCCGGCGCGCGGAATGCGGAACGCGCCCTGGGCGCGCGGTCCCGGGGCTGCAGCTCCCTGGCCCGGCCTGGCCCCTGGCGCCCCCTGGCGGCGCGGGCGCGAGCTGCGGCGTCCGGACCGGCCCCCCCGCGACGTCGTCGACATTTCTGGGCGCTGGCGGGACGGAGGGGACAAGGGGTGGTTCCTGCCCTGGGGACGTAAACAAGAGCTACCAGGAAGCGGGTGGGGAGGCTGCAGGCTGCATCGTAGGGCACGCTGGGCCCTTTACCACCTGCCCCGCAGGCAAGACCCTCCCGGTCTCCGGCCGCAGGCGCTCCTTAGAGACGGAGCCGGAAGGCATGGCTGTCTCCAGGGCCTGGGGGGTTCCTGTCGGCGGTGCCACCGAGGAGTGCGCCCGGTGGTCAGGAGCTTCTGCTTTGCAAAAGCAGCTGGAAAACCAGCCTTGAAAAGAGAAATCTACTGAACTTTAGTTTATTGTGACTATTGAGAAAACTTTTAAAATCGGGGGGGGGGGGGGGGCAGGAGGGGGCAGCAAGCAACACCCGTTTGCCATAGGGCTGTGGCTGTCAACTGGCAAGCCCTCCTGAATTTCTCTCTGTCCCAAGACAAGGGGTTCAAGGCCCTCCTGGATGGGATTCAAGGGGGTCTGTGAACACCCCAAGCTGAAAAAGCGTGTCTGTGCAGTTATGGTCTGCGGTTCGGGTGCACCAGCTTCTTAGAGGTGCACAGAGACCCAGAAAAGGCCGAGACCCAGGAAGGTTTTAGAATCACCGTTAAACTCCTCCATTTGTCCAACTCAGTATGCCCGGGCTCCAGCAACAGGCTCCACCCTTCGTGGGGACAACAAATGGCTAAAGAAGGATGAAAGAACGCTCACAACAGTATTGCGGACCAAGGACCCAACCCCTGACCCCATCAGCCACACACTGACCACGTGCTTGGCCGCGACCCCGGGTGGTCTGCAGAGAAGGCAAGAAAGAGCTAGGGCTGCCCAGGTGGGAAACGGAAACGCCCAGAGCCTGGTGGTAATTCCCAGCAGGGGAGCTGAGAACTAAGGACGTAGAGTTGACAGGAGTTTGTGAGGGTAGGCCTGGATTCTCGAACTTTCCTACAAATTAAAATCACCTGAGGCACCCTTATGCCAAGTAAATCAGAATCCGACAGGGGTCTGACATCAATACTTTGTAAAGCTCCCCAGGGGCCGGCCCGGTGGCGCAGCGGTTAGGTGCGCACGTTCCGATTCTTGGCGGCCTGGGGTTCACGGGTTCGGATCCTGGGTGCAGACATGGCACCGCTTGGCAAGCCATGCTGTGGTAGGCATCCCACATATAAAGTAGAGGAAGATGGGCACAGATGTTAGCTCAGGGCCAGTCTTCTTCAGCAAAAAGAGGAGGATTGGCAGCAGATGTTAGCTCAGGGCTAATCTTCCTAAAAAAAAAAGCTCCCCAGGTGCTTGGGACTGGGAGCCAGGTTTGAGGACCCAGATGGAGGCTCGGCCAGCAGTTCTCCCTGCAGCAGCAGCGCTTGGGAGCGTGTTGGAAACACGCATTCTTGGGCTCATCCCAGACTTCAGGATCAAACCCTCCACGTGATTCTGAGGCACGCTAAAGTTGGAGACTCACGAGTAGTAGACAGTTTCTGAGCAACAGGACCCAGGAAATCAAGCCTGTTTCCTTCCTCTCTCAGTAGGGTCACCACCCACAGGAAACTTTTAGTCTTAAGTGGCCTGTGAATTTGTCTTAAGGGAGACAGTCTGAAGCTGCGTGTGGCTCATTGGAATTGAAATGCACGGGAAGTGTAAAAGGCACGAGTGATTTCAAAGACCAGCACCCCCCCAAATGCAAAATGTTAATTTCTTACATTGATCATATATTGAAATAATATTTTGGATATACTGAGTTGAATAAAAGTATCACTAAAATCAATCTGACCTTATTTCGAATGGGGTTACTGGAAAGTTTGAAATTACACATGACTCGCATTTGTGGCTCCATTTAAATTTCTGCAGGACTAGGCTACTGTTAAGCATCTCATAGCGGGTGTGTGTGTGGGGACTCACAGGGGCTACCTCCAATCAGAATTAGGGCGCTTCAGCATCCCTTGGAGGCACTCCGACCTGGCTGTGGACTAACTCACCCGTGACGCAGAGATTGTCACCAGAGGCCCCTCCCCCCTAAGGGTTTGCTGTCCACTCCCGATTGATGACACTACTACGTGCCGGGGACTACCAGGTAAGCGAGTGCTTTGCCAGAAAGCATAGAGTCAGGCTTCTAGGTCTCTCCTCCGACGCTGAAAATGCTGGGGGGAACCAAAAGGCACCCCTTGGGTTAAAGGGGATGACACCGGGTCAGGAAGGACACCCTTCCCGTCGCAACGGACCAGCTGCACTCAGAAGGACCCAGGCGGGCCCAGGCCCCGCCACCTGCTCGCTGCAGCGCGGGGCAGGTGGGTGCACCTCCCTCAACCCCGGTCTCCTCTCCAGTCCAAGGCTGCGGTGAGGCCCAGCGATCCCAAGTTGGAGTGCTCCCCCACCGCGCCTGCGGCCCGGACACCCCGCGGGTGCAGCCCCTGCCCACTCCACCACCCCAAAGCTGTAAAAAGATCTGACCTCCGCCCCAAGGAAATTGATCTCAGACCCTTTCCTGAAGCACGCCGGGAAATGTAGTCTTTTACGGTACAAAGAAATCATTTCCGGGTTAATACATGAGCGTGGGCGTGGCTGGGGGGGGGGGTCCCTTCCCCCAGTGGGCGTTGAATTTCCCGGCTCCCCGAAACCCGCGGTTTGCTGGGTTCCGGTTGTTGACAGGAGCCGCTACTTCCCTTTTTGCTTCATGTGCGCCTCTGCGCATGCCCTGAGCTCCCGTCCGCCTGCGGGCGGGCTAGGTTTTGTAGCCAAAGACTACATTTCCCAGAAGGCCGCGCGAGTGGGCGGGGCCTCCCCGCCCCCAGGGGAGGGGCGCGGCGCTCCGAGCGGACGCGGAGACTGTGACCTCTTTCTTTATTTAACACAAAACTGGTGGGTCGGCGCGCAGGGCCCCCGGCCCGACCGGCCCCGGAGCGCACCGCCCAGCTCGGCCCGGCCCAGCTCAGCCCGGCCCGGGGAAGGCGAGGCCGAGCTGCACCAGCAGAGCGAGGGAGGCCCCCCGCCCCTCTCCAGGAGTTTGCAGCTGTCAGGCGCCAGCTTTCCCCGCTCGCTCTCCGGGTTCAAGGCCCCTGCGCGGCCCACGCCGCGGGCCCGGCTGCTCTCGGGGGCCGTGCCGGGCCCGCCTGGCCCGTGAGCATCTGCACCAGCAGGTCGGTGGCCAGCGTGTGCGACGGTTCCTCGAAGCCGATGGTCAGCAGCTGCTGGTAGTCCCCAAGCGGCTGCGGGCACAAGATCCTGGGGCCGGGGACAGACAGGCCGGGCCGTGAGCGCCCCCTGCTTCTCGGGAGCCCCTCCCCTCGAGTGAGAAGCTGTGGCTCAAAGAGGCTTTGTTTCAGCTGGGGGTGGGAAAAACCCTGAGGGAAAGTGGTTTCCTTGTTGATGAGAAACCTAGAAGGTAATGGCTCTGGGAGGCTGAACAACTCTTGCCCTGACCTGGTCAGCCACTCAGCTAGCTGTGTGTCCTTGGGCAGGTAACTTAACCTCTCTGAGCACCTGTTTCTTTCTTTGTAAAATGGGGCTGGGAGTATAGACCCTAATGGATTGTTACATGAGTCTGCATAAAGCACTTTCAGGGCACAATAAAATGCTATCGTTATTACCAAGGGAAACAGTGTTGGGGAGGTAGATGCTCTTTGGTGGGGTTCTCGCCCTCCCTCCAGAGCCCAAGCCCCCCTTGCCCCGGCCCTAGCTCCTACCATGAATACAGGTCATCCTCGGCGGGCTCGAGCGGCACCCATCGGCCAATGGACCACAGCTTCTGGATCTGGGGGCACGAATTGGCCGGACTTGAGCCTGTGTCTTCCCAGGTGTCCCGATAGCACAGGAAGTAGCTGGGAGGGGGAGGGACAGCGATGAAGAGCGAACAGTTTCCAAGGGCTTTAATTTTGGAGGGGAGCTGGAAACTCATCAGAAGTTGCCCTCAGGGTCTCAGGTAGGGATGTGACCCAACACCGAGGACTTTCTCTAACTGCCAGCCTACTTTTAAGATGAGGACTTTTATTTTGATGGAAGGATGAATTTTTTTTTAAAGATGAGGATGGCCTTTCAAAGGTCCTTGGTTTCCTGCTTGCCGTTCCATGCTTTGCTGGTGGTGGTGGTTCAGAGGCCCATACTGACATTCTGCATAGAGAGGGGAGGACTTAGATTCCGGTAAGGGGACTCACTAATCCACGTAGGAGTCTTGCCCCTGGACGCTGGGCTCAGGGGTGGTTTCCAGGTTCCAGCGCATCTTCTTATACAGGTATCTGGGGAAGCGGCTGGCAGTGTAGGCGGCTGGGGCACAGTATCTGAAGATGGACACCTCGTGGGAAGGGCTGATGGCAAACCTCCCGCAGAAGAAACAAGAGATGCTGGCGGGAGATGGGAGAGGGGTGATGAGGGTGGACCCGGACTCCGGCTCCCAGCCCAGTCTCCTCCCTTTTACCTCAGGGGGTCAGTCTCCTCCAGGCCCACGAACCCAAAGGAAGCGTACATGAGGACCACCTGTTCCAGGCGAAGGGTCAGCTGTTGGGAGATCTCCAACAGCTGCAAAGAGGCACATAATGAGACGAGTTGGCCTGCCAGGAGCACCCCGTCCCCACCCCCAGCCAGGCGCCAGGTCCGAGGGATGGAGATGGGGGCCTGGGGTCTAGGAAATCGGCTGCACGCACCCCCTTGCGGAGCAGCTCCTGCAGGGCTCCATAGATGGGGGGCACGCTGCGTGCGGCCGCCTCTAGGTACAGGAAGTAGGGCTCACATATGTGCAGGAAGGTGGGCATGGCCTTCGCCAGCTGGTCCTTCTGCACCCGGTCTCTGCTGAAGGGAGAACGGGGCCTTTGCTGGGGTCCCCCCGCATTACAAGACCCCTTCGTGCCAGGACTTTGTCAGAGCATCTTCTAGACCACCTGCACCACTGTCATTTGGGACACGTTAAAATGCTGCCACCTGTGTCCCACGATGGACTTTGACTCAGACCTCCACGCAGGGTGGAGCCCAGGCATCTCGGGTTTCCACAGCCCCCCAGGGGATCCCTCCCAATGGACACTGGAACGTGGGACTCAGTCTCTCCCCTTGCCTGGCCTGGGAATCACATTATCCATTAGGATCTCAAACTGGTGGCCCACGGGCCAAGTCTGGCTCAGACAGCTTTCGTTTAGCTCACCCAGGGTTCAAAACCTCAGCCAAGCAATTCAAGACTGGGAGGAAAGTCCTAGGGATGTGGCAACCCCGGGAGCCCACATAACCACAGGTGCTCCCCGACCCCAAATTCCACACAGTCCTTACCACTCTTCCAAATTGGATTCTTAATCAGCTAGCTTCATTTGCTGTCTGCAGCTCCTAATGCTTTTGAGTTTGCAACCCCGGGGTGTGCCGCCTAGCCTGTCACCCTCTCCTCTGTCTCCCTGTCCGTGGGGACCTAGGACCCCGGCCTGCATCACCTGTAGAGCAAGTAGCTCTGGAAATCGTCCGCCTTCTTGAGCAGGTAGCGCAGCTGTTCGGTGAGGGGGCTGAACATGGTGTCCAAGGGCAGGCGAGGAGGTGGGTGCCCGGGGCCCCGGGCCAGAGGCTCGGGGTAGGGCATGGAAGTAGAGGCCTCGGGCAGCTGCCCCTGGACGTCCTGGTCCTGGGGCTCCGCCTCGGGTGGGTCCCCAGGTCGGCCAGGGGGCGTGGACCACGAGACATCTCCGCAGGGCTGTGCCCCAGATTCCAAGTCGTCAGGGGGCGGCGTCTCCCCGGGGCCCGGGGGCAGCGGTCCCACGAACCACTGCTCCGTAGCCATTGGTAGGCGGGGACCAGAGCTCTCTTAAGCCTCCGCCGCTCGCGTCGGCGCGGGTTCGACCCCGCCCCGGGAACGTCGGACTCTCCTGGGCTGGGAGCGCGGCCCCCTCCAGCTCGCCTCTGCCTCGACCTCTCTGCCGGCCGTCGCGCCGCACGGAGCGAGTTCGCGTCGTTTGAATTTCAACACGCGGCGGGGGTGGGGGACCGCCGCTCCGGTCCGCGCTGCGCGCCGCGGGGCCCCGTGCACACGCGCGCTCCCGGAACCTGGCGAGAGGGCCGCGTCCCAGCGCGGCGACCTGGGCCGGCGCTGGCGCGGCCCTGTCCTCGGGGTGCGGCCCGGGCGCCGGCGCCTTTCTCTCTCCGAGGCGGTTTGCTAGGGAGGAGGGGTCTCCACCGCGCATACAAACCCGGGGGCATAGGTCTAGAAAGGGCGGACCCCCGGGCCCCGGAATCAGTGTATTTTCTAAAAACCTCTAACGGAGTTGAGAAACTGCCTTAGAACTTAGTAGGCACTTGTGATGTAATAGCTGTTCCTACTACCACTAATAAAAATCTTGGAAAAATTTCCCATCCCATGATCTCATCTGATGGTCCAATCCCTTCTGTTCCTTTTATGGAGAGGACCTGAGGCCTGGAGACCCGACCACGGCACAGAACAGACCCCTGCCCCCAACAGAGGTAGACAGGATTCTTTGTAGCCTATGTAGTTATGTAGCCAAATAGATTAATTATGCTTAAAGACTCTGGGTAAAGAATTCAGACAGGTGTCAGACCCTGCCCTGTGTGACCCTGAGCAAGCATCTTTGCTGTTCTGAGCATTGCCTCGTCTGTAATGTGGGTTTTTGTGAGCTCTCAGTCTCATATGAGGCAGCGGAAAGAACAACCAAGAAAATGCTTGTAACGCCCAGAGTTAACAGCTAGTCACTCCACAAACATTTGAGCACCTACTGTGTGCCTGGGCACTGTTCTGGGCATGGGAGAATGACCGCTCCAAGCAAATACCCCTGCCTTCCTGGAATGGCCGCCAGGCAGCCCCATCACTGGCCTGTCTCCCTCCTCAGGCCATTCAGTCCTGGCCCCACACTCTCCCTCGAGGCTGATGTGGGTCTTCAATGCCCCTCCCCCCATTCATAAAATGGACTCCGTGGCACTTTTTTCTTTTCTTTTTTTTAAAACTTTATTTAAAAAACTTTTGGTGCAATATTAAAAAGCAATACAGCCAGCTGGAGCGACAACCAACAGAAAGAAAGAGAAAGGGTAGGTTAGGGCCAGGGACCCCACCCCAGCCACTCCCAGGGGGCTGGAGGCCAGGGGCAGACTGGGGAGGGGTATGGGTGGTGGGGGAGGGAGGAAAGACCCTCACCAAAATAAACAGGCAGAAAAAAACATTTATATAGGAAACATCTGGCTGAACTGAGGAGGATCTAGGAAGATGGGAAGCACCCCCCCCCCCTTTTTTTTTTTTCCAAAAATGTCCTAGGCTGGGGAGAGGGTTGGCCTCCTGGGGTAAAATGCGCAGGCCCTGTCCCACCCCACACTCCCCTATCCTGGAGTGCGGGATGTGCTGGGGGCCTGATGTGTGTGTTCGGGGAGACACAGGGACGAGATGTGTAGGGAGGAATGCCCCCTCACTGGAATCTGTTACGAGGGCCGAAGGTGTCCCCGTCCAGCTCCTAGACTTGGGGTCTGCAGTGAAAAGGGGGGCTGGAATGGGTCGGGGCGGGGGCCAGGCTGGGCCCTCAGCCTAGAAAGCCATCGGGGTCGTCATCCTCAAAGTGGCCTTGCTGCAGCACCTTGATGTGGTGCTCGTAGATCTTCAGGGCCGGCCCGAGGCGGATAGACAGGCCCGTCAGCACGTCTGTGCGCTGCATGAGCAGCAAGGACTTGCCATCGATTTCCTGAGGGGGAAGAGAGACAGAGAGCAAGAGAGTGGGGTCAGAGCAGACCCCCACTGAAGCCCTGGGATGAGGGGCCACGTCGAGGTGGGGGACCCACCTGCTCTTGGAAGGCTGTTGCCTGCTCTGGGAAGCCGGCCTCGGTGAAGTACTCTACCACGTCCATCACTGTCCACTCCACGGGGTCAGCCGGCTTCTCCTTGCGCCCAGAACTGTGGCAAAACAGAGGGGACGGGTGAGCAGCGATGCTCTTCCAGGTCTGTTACACACACCTGGGCAGCACCCCGTGTCTCCAACACCCCAACTTACGGACAGCCAAAGGGGGTCCCATCAGCCCCAGGTAGGGCTGGTTTTCCTGGGGGCAAAGGCACAGGAGATGGGGAGTCTGGCCCAGTGGCAGCAGAGGCTAAGAAAGAAAAAGCCTATTTTTGGACCTTTGTCTTGGGGGCTGGCTTCCTCCTCCCCAGGCCCCCTCCCACCCAGAGGAGTCCTTACCTGATCCTCCTTCCTTATTCATGGCTGCCATGGAGAACACCTGGCGGGTGCCACTGCCTGGTGCCGGCCCCCTGCCTTCATCCTGGCCCTGGTGGGGTCCGCAGGGTGTCCACTCCTTGACCCTCTCCTTGGCGCTCTGAGGGCCCCGCTCGCCATTAAGCTGGTGGTGCTGGGCACCTGCGGGACGGTCACCCTCGGGCACCTCAGAGCCCTCAGACACATCGTCCTCATCATCTTCATCTTCATCATCTTCTTCCTCCTCTTCCTTCTCAAGCACTCGCTCTTCCCCACCTCTCTGGTGCCAAGGAGAGAGGCGCGCAAGGTTAGTACCTCTTTGGCCTTGAGCCCAGTCTCTGGGATCAAGGACCAAGTACCGCGCCTAACGGCCACCTTTAATACCAGCCCCGACTAACTTTTACGCAGTCACTTCGTGCCAGACTCTGTGTTCATAAAGCCCTCAACAGCCAAATCTCACTAAACTCGCTCAACAACCCCAAGGGGTCGCTACTGTTATTAAATCACATTCCACCGCGGAGGAAACTGAGGTTCGGCAGATTCAGACACTTGCCAAGGTCACCAGGCGCTGAGCCCGCAGAAGAGACGCGCAAAGCCCGGGCCGCCCGCCGCCCGGGTCCTCCGGGACTCGCGCCCCCGCCACCAACTTCGCCCGCACCTGCCCACCGCGCGGCGCCCCCTCCGCGGCGCGCTCACCTTGCTCCGCGACGCGCGGGCGCTGGCGGCCGGCGGCGCCCGTCCGGGCCTGTCCCCGCGGGGCAGCGCGAGCGCTCCGAGCCGAGTGCGCTCCGGGCGGCCCCGCGCCGCCGCCTCCTCCT
>NC_060280.1:84220711-84238042 GCF_021613505.1 Equus quagga | reverse complement strand
AGCAGCGGCGGCGGCGGCGGCGGGGCCCCCGCGGGGGGCGCGCGGCGGGGCCGGCGGGGTGGCTCCGCGCCGGGGCGGCTGGACGCGCGCCGCGTTGCGGTACGAGATGCTCCCCTTGTAGCTGACCCGGAGCACGGCGCGCTGCTGGATCAGTTTCTCGAGCTCGGCGCGCGTGCGCTCCGGCTCCGGGCCGTGCCGCCGCCGCACCATCCGGCAGATGCGCTCCAGGTCCGGCCGCGCCTTGCGCGAGCGCAGCGAGTCGATGGTGTCCAGGATCCACTCTTGGTAGTGGGGGGAAGCAGCGGACGACGAGGCAGCGGCCGCCGTGGTGGCGGCCGCCGCCGTCTCCGGCGGGGGTAGGGCCGGGGGCCCCGCCATGCCTCCCGCCCGGCCCGGCTGCACCGTGCGCGCTGCCTCCCTCCCAGCGCGGCGCCCCCCTCCCCGGCTCCCCTCCCTCCGCCGCTGCCCGCCTCCTCCGCCTCCCCCCCCCGGGGGGGCGCAGCGCCTCGGTGGAGCGGCGGCGGCGCTGCTGTTTCTTCGCAAAAAAAAAAAAAAAAAAAAAAAAAAAGAGCGGGAGAGAGAGAGAGAGAGAGAAAAAACAGTGAGAGAAAGAAAAGAGAGAAAAAAATATGCACACACTCACTCACTCGCACGCACGCACACACAGACCCGCTTCTGCTGGGCGCGCGCGGGGCCGGGGATGCGAGGAGGGAGGAGGGGAGCGCGGCGCGGCCGGCCCCTCCCCGCCGCCGCCGCCGCCGCACGCGCGCCCTGCGCCCGGGACACTCCGGCCCCCCTTCCTTCCCTCCCTCCCTCCTCCCCGCCGCCCGCCTTCCTCCCTCCCACCCCCACGCGCCCGCTTTTAAGGTGGAGCCCGGGCCCCCCGCCCGCCCCTTTACCCTGCGCTCTCGCTCACTCCGGCTCGCTCCGGCCCCCCCTTACAACTCCCGCGCGCTTTTTAAGGAGGCGCCGCGGAGTTGGCGCCGGGGCGGGGGCGGGGGAAAGCGGCGGGCGGGGGAGGGGGAGGGGAACGCCGGGGGGAGGGGAGAGGGGGCGGGCAGGCGGCGCTCGGCCGCCCTCCAGCCATTGGGCGCGGGACCCAGACGTCCCCGGCGCCCAGCCCCCCTCTCCACGCCTCCCCGGCGCGCTCCGCTCTCGGGACCGCACTTACCGGGAACTCGCCGCCCGCGGGCCGGGCCGCCGCGCTCGCCGGGCGCCGCGGGGACCCTTGGACCGCCGCCGCCCCCGCGCCTCTCGGGCGCGCTGGGCTCCGCACTCTGCGCCGAGGATGCGGGTGGGGGGCGCGCACCGTCTCCCCCACGCCTTGCCCCCCCTGCCACGCCCGCCCCCGCCGCCGCTCGGCCTCCCGGCGCGCCGGCCCCAGGGTCTCCCCAGAGCGCCCTCTCGGCTGGGGGCTGGACGCAGAGGGGGCGCGCCGCAGATGTGGGGGCCCGAACCTGGGGTCAAAGGGCAGCTTGGCGCCCCCTTCTCCTGCGGGGCGGGGGGAATTGGCGGAATTCCAGCTAAACCAGGTTTTAGAAGGATCAGCCGGGTCCTGATCAGCCTGGACGCTAGGGTCCGAAATTCCCTTTCCAAGCCCCTGGGGGTGTGTGGATGGGTGACCGAAGTCGCGAACACCAGAGACTCTTTTTTTTAAACAAAACTTTATTGGTAATAGTTTTCAAATATGTTTACAACAGCACACTCTTCAAGAGGAAGTCGCGTCCTTCGCAGCACACAGGTTGAATCGCTCCCGCGCCCACCCGGGGCCCCACCCCGGCCTGAGAGCTCCCCCTGGGATGGGGAGAAGTTATGAGAGGACAAATATGCGGAGGGATGGGGTGGCTCCCCAGCGGCTCCCCACTTTTCTGTTAAGAGAAAAAAAGCACAAATTGGGGGGGGGATGGACAGCTGACAGCCAGGCAGAGGAGGAGCGCCCAGGATGGGGGGCGGAGGCTGCTGGGTGAATGAAACAGGCAGCCCCTCCCAGGCAACCCTGGCCTTGATCCCGGGCCAGGAGGGGGAGGGGGCTTTGCCTCCTTTTGGGGCGGGGTTGCCTTCCCTCCTGAGTTGAGAGGAGGCGGGGCATTAAAATCTAGCTGAGAATAAAATTAAGGAGTTTGGGGGTGCTACTGGGAGGAGCGGCCCCCCGCGGCCCCTCTGTCTTTGGAGACGGCTCCTCTTTGGCAGGGAGGGGGCAGCTGCTTCGTCTGGGTACTGAAGCCCAAGGGTGAAGAGAGGTCCGTCGGGGCAGAAATGGGCAGGGGCTTCCTACAGGGGCTGAGCCCCTTCCAACCTGGGCGGGGGTCCCCGGGGGGCAGACGGGCAGCGGGGACTAGCAGCGTGGGGCAGAGGTTGGAACCCCAGCTCCTTCCTTTACAAACTCAGTTGCCTCCCAGCCGTGTTAAAATGGATTTGGGGCATGAAAAGGATGGGGGTAGAGGAAGGAGGGAGGGAGGCACTGGTGGAACTTAAGATTGTAAATGTTTTTTTAAAAAAATTCTAGCAAGCAGCCCACTGAACATGTCACTAAAACCTCTCCCCTTCCCAGGCGGGACTGCTCCGGAGGGAAGGCTGGACTTTCGCTCACTCGCCCTTAGGAAGTGGCGCCTGAGGTTGGGGGGTGGGCCGGAGTTAAGTTTGGGCCCCTCTTTCCACACCCTGTCCCTGGATACACCAGCAAGACCTGGTCTCACTGGAATTGAGAAACTCGTTTAAAACAGGCAGAGGTGGGCTGGGCTGGGCTGGGGGCCAGGGGGAAGGGGGAAGGCAGAAGCGGTGGGGGGTTAGGAGGGCAAAGGGGGTGAGGGGGAGCAGCTGGTGTTTCTGTCCCTCCGAATATCTGGGCTTCCTGCTCCCCCTACTCTGGAGGGTGGGGTGGGGGTGAAATTAGATGCAAGGAACTCTGGGGCCCTCTGGCTGTTCAACCCCCCCCCCCCCCCCCCCCCCCCCCCCCCCTGACCAAAAAAAAGAAAGAAAGAAAGAAAACCCACAGGGGCACAGGCACACCCCTAAAACTCAGAGAACTCCTTGCCACACTTCTCATTGATGGAGACTCGGATCTCTTCCTCCTCATAGTCGTCAAAGTTACTCGTGTCCCCAGGGCCTTTAAACTTTGGTATGAAGGGAGCTTCCACCTGGAGAGGGGTCAAGAACCACTCAGACCTCAGCAGCCAACGTAATCACTGTTACAACAATAAATGTGAATGGCCTAACATTCCTGAGGTAACCTACTATGACCCAACCCTGAGTTCAGCATTAGGGTATGGACACACCTTAACAACCCAAGGATCTTACAGCCAACTCACCAACGGGGAAATTACTTTCCAAAGAGGTGTATCTCCTGCCCAAGGTCACAGAGTGGCAATGACCCCACAGTCCTATTTCTAGACATCCATTGCTCTAAGCTGCCTCATTTAGATCAACCCAGAGCCCTATTTTCAAATTCTTCCTCCCTTTCCATCTCCCCATTGGCAGCCCTCCCTGGCTCTTGGCCTCCCCCCAAAACCATCTGCACACCAGGGGAGGGGAGGGGGACCCACCTTCCTCTGGTAGATGGCGATCCAGTCAGTCGTGGCAAACCACTTGTGGTTCTTGATATCATTGACCCCATTCTTGAGGTTCCCGAAGCGCTTGGTGAGGTCCACCTGCAGGAGGTTCCGCAGCAGATCCTTCAGGTCAGAGCTGAAGTGGGACGGGAACCGCACCTGGAGTGGGTAACACAGGTGGGGACTGGTCTGGAGCTTGGGGAGCCCAGAACAGTGCCTTTGCCATCCAATAGTCCTGTTGGGCAGAGGACCCCAAGCTGGAGTGTGCGTTGGAACCCCATAAGCCCTGCTGGCATTTATGACTCAGGAGGCTGGGGCGGGGCCTGAGAACCTGCATTTCTAGCCAGTTCTCGGCCATGCTGATGCTGGAGAGGGACCACTTTGAGAAGTGCCGCTCTAAGGTAAGTACTATGATGGTCTCCTTTTTAGACAATAAACTGAGGCTCGCAAGAGTTAAAGGGCTTGCCAAGGTCACGGAGAGGAGCAGGACAGTGTGGCTCCATCTTGTCTGTTGGACTCCAGAACTTTCATTCTTTTTTTTGTGTGTGAGGAAGATTGTTGCTGAGCTAACATCTGTGCCATCTTCCTCTATTTTATGTGGGATGCTGCCACAGTATGGCTTGATGAGGGGTGCTAAGTCTGCACCTGGGATCTGAACCCGCGAACCCCGGGCTGCCAAAGAGGAGTGAGCGAACTTAACCTCTGCGCAACTGGGCCGGCCCCAGGACTTGCACTCTCAGCCACCGCTTCCCAAGGTGGCTCTGCTGGGGCATGGGGATGCAATGTTAATGCTTAGGAGAGAAAGGATCATCTTTCCCTTTCTCTCCCCACAGCTAAGGCTCTTCTGTTTTTTTAAGGCTTGGTTCAACACTCCCAGAAGCTTCCCCACACATCCAAGCCTGCAGCCTTGCACGCGAGCAGTCACTGTGCTCACAGCCCGAGAGCCAGTGCCCAGCATTGCTCCGCCTTGTACACGCTGTGCGGCCTTGGCCACGGTCCCCGACCTCTCTGGGCCAGCGCCTGCCTCTGTGGCATGAGGCAGACATCCCAGCGTTGCAGGAGGGAGACAACACTGCTGGGGGTGTGTGGGAACTGTAAAATGCTACAAAGAAAAGAGTTACGTTCATCTTCTCCTCTTCCCTTTTGGAACCTTCTAGGGCTTTTTCTTTTTTTTTCCACTTGGGCCATTTTCTTGACAATTTCTCTTTTGCCTGGTGGCAAACACCTCATCTTGCCCTCTTTAGTGACCCTACTTTGCAGCTGGTGATTTCTCTCCGCCTCCCTGAGAGGCAGGCAGCTGGCTCCCCAATTCCCAGATGGGTGAGAGGAGGCTCAGAGGGGTGAATGCACTTGCCCGAGGCTGCAAAGCCAATGGGTGGCAGAGCTGGGGCTTGAAGCCAGGAGCTCTCCCACCATTTCCTGGGCCCGGGGAAGGGACGTGGGTCCTCGGAGTGTGGTGGGGGAGCAGAAGTGGAGTTCTGGCTGCTCTTGGTCCCTTTAGTGATGCTGCAGGGTGACCTCGGACCCCACAGGTCCCCTCTGTGCCCCTGAGTGCCGGGTGCCACTGCAGGGGCCTCTGGGGAGCTGCCACCCAGCCCGCGCCCTCACGGTGAGGTATGCATTTGGGAAGAAAGTGCGGGCTGTGCACCCTGAGTACTCCAGGTGGGCTCCGGGGTGGCACCTGGGAACCTGCCACATTCGCTTTTCTGCTGGGAAACTTGTGGAACTCAGGCCAGGGGGACAGCTGGGGACAAGCAGAGCCCCACTGGGCAGGGTGGGGGCTCGGCTGAGGCCTGGGCTCTGGAAGCTCTTGAGATTTCTGCCAGGGGGTCCAGGATGAGGCAGTGAGGTTGTGCAAGGCGTTGGCCTCAGTGAGCATGGCCGGTGCGCCCGGCTTCACTGCCTGGCCTGACTTAATGAACTTCTAGACTGTTCTGACAAGGAGCAGAGCTCTGCGGTAGGAGGACAGGCGGGGAAGGGTCTGTCCAGGGGCTGTGCCCCTGCATCCGGGCCTCACCTTCCCGGAGACAATCTTCTCGTAGATCTGGATGGGCTGGTCGGCAAAGAAGGGTGGGTAGCCAGCGGCCATCTCGTAGATGAGAACCCCCAGGGCCCACCAGTCCACAGCCTTGTTGTAGCCCTACAGGGAGAGGGGGCACGGGGTGAGGGGAGGCGGGGGGACGGGGCCCGGGCCTCAGTGCGGCAGGCGGGGTCGGGGGGAGTGCCTACTTTGCTCAGGATGATTTCCGGGGCCAGGTACTCGGGGGTCCCACACAAGGTCCAGGTGCGGCCTTTCACGCGCTTGGCGAAACCGAAGTCTGTCACCTGTGGGCACAAGAAGGGGCAGTTGGCCGGGCCAGAGGGGTGTCGGGCCGGGCGGCTGGCTGCCCGCACACCCCGGGCACCTGGATGTAGCCGTGCTGGTCGATGAGCAGGTTCTCCGGCTTCAGGTCCCGGTAGATGAGGTCGAGCGAGTGCAGGTACTCGAAGGTCAGCACGATCTGGGCCGCATAGAAGCGGGCATGGGGCTCACTGGTGGGACAAGCGGGAGGGGCCGGGTGAGCAGGGTGGCCGCGCCCAGTGGGACCTGCCCGCCCCCACTGGTCCAGCGTGTTGGCCTCTGGAGGAAAGCGTACAGCTCAGCCATCTCAAATGCGCCAGCAGAGAAAGGGGGAGAGCCCAGACGTCCGTCAACAGAGGGACAGAATCAGAGTGTGGCTGATACACACTGGACTCGCCCCAACACCACCTCCAGGACAACCAGGAGCTAGCTCGCTGGCGAGGCTGGACCGCCAGACTGCTGTGAGAAGCGGGAGGGGGCGCCACGGCAGGCGACCAGTGACTCTGCTTGTATCAAGTCCAGACCCAGACCAGACATGTTTGGTGTTTGAAGCCGGAAAGGACAGTGGCCTTTGTCGGCTGGTGGTGTGCAAGAAGGGCGACTGAGGGGCTCTTCTGGGGTGGCAGAAATGCTCTGTATGGTGTTTTGGGTGGTGTTACAACAAGTGTATGCGGATGTCAAAGTTCACGGAACAGAACATTGAAGACCTGTGCATTTCATTGTATGGAAAGTGCATATCTATATAAAAAAGTAAAATAAAACAATAACGTAAACTTAAAAAACCACATAAAATTGCCAGCCTACATGGTGAAACTTGTGTCCCCGTGCCTGCTTTGGGTCATGGTGGTTGAGACAGCCTGGATTCCTCAGCTCACAGGGAACAAGAAGACACAGGGACCTGGAGAGGCCATTCCGCGTCCCCAGACGGCTTGGTTATGAGCTGCCGCCTGTGGCCAGCCCCAGGCCCAGGGTGGTGGGCAGCTGGCTCACCTGAACCTTCCGATCCGCCGCAGGTGTGAGAACATCTCCCCGCCAGGCACGTACTCCATGATCATGTACAGATTCGAGTTGTCCTGCGGGAAGCAGCTGCTGATCAGGGGCCCGCTCCCCACGCCCTGGGCCCCATCAAAGGCCTGGGGTCCTCGCCCCCAGGTGTTCAGAAATCAAGTGACAACATTCTTGGCTCACTGAGCTGCTGCCTCATTTCCTTATGCCCCTAAGAATGAAGGGACGCTGTCATCCTGCTTATGGGGGTGAACGTGAGGGCCAGCTGGAGGTGTGCAAGGCACCCGGCCAGCGTGCCCGGGCTGGAGAGAGGACTCCATGGCAGCCTGTGTCTGTCTTAAGAAAGGCCGTTGGGGCCACAGTTTTGTGATCTGTAAAAGGGAACCAGGATGGCCTACAGAATTTGTGGGGCCCCCCCACCAAAATAAGTTTGAGGCCCCTTAGTAAGAAAATGATTATGAATTTCAAGACGGCAGCCACAAGGCCTTAAACCACCAAGTGCAGGGCCCATGTGACTTCTTATGTTGCAGGCCCTCAGTGGCCCTTCCGGGTTCTCGTGGTGATGGCTTAGGATGGCACCCAAAATAGCTCACACAGGGCGCTCACGGTGTACTTGGAACTGTCATGGCAACGCCACCAGGTGGGGGCTGTTATGATCCCAATTTTACAGATGTGGAAACTGAGGCTCAGGGCAGTGAAGTCCCTGGCCAGGGTCACACGGCCAGGAAGCGTGAGCTGGGATTTGCACACAGGCTGTGGCCCTGGCCCTGTGTCAGGCTCTTGCTGTAGAGGGAGCGCTGCCTGCAAGGGATGCTGTCCAGGTCGGGTGACTTGTCCAAGGTTATGGAGCTACAGGCTGGCTCAGGAGCTGAACTTGGTCCCCCAGAGCCCCAGCTGACTCCTGCCCCACATCCCCCCGGGGGCCTCCCGTCAGTGGGCCCGCTGGCTGTCCTCGGCTCCAGTTCCAGCTCCGGGAACCCAGAGGCTGCACTGCCCAGCAGGGGCCCTGGCCCCCGGCCGCTGGGTCCCCACCTTGAAGGAGAACTCGAGTTTGACGAGGAACGGGAAGTTGACGGCTTGCAAGATGCGCTTTTCGTTCAGGGTGTGCTCGATCTGTTTCAGCTTCACCACCTGTTGGGGGGGGCGGGGAAGACGGCATGTGAGCGGGTCCTCATCTCCAAGGCGGGGCTGGGCTGCTTCCGTCCAGGGCCTACGGCCTGCGGAGCCCTGAGGGCTGGGTGCTGAGGACGTGCTAAGGCAGAGGCTGCCTGTGCCCCACGGCCCACAGTTCAGGACAAGAACACAGGAGTCCGCCCAGAGGGGTCAGAGCCAGGTGAGGAAGCTCGGGGCCCGAGGATGCCCAGATTAGGCACCTGGGAAGTCTGAGGGAAGGGGTAGTCAGAGCAGGC
This sequence comes from Equus quagga, assembly GCF_021613505.1. Classification (NCBI taxonomy): domain Eukaryota; kingdom Metazoa; phylum Chordata; class Mammalia; order Perissodactyla; family Equidae; genus Equus; species Equus quagga. The sequence continues at coordinate 84,229,739 of NC_060280.1, read as the reverse complement.
TTCCTGTAGGAAGGGGCGGCTGAGCTGAGACCGATCAGACAAGTGCGAGCAGGCCCGAGCAGCCCCCCCTACCTGAGCCCCGGGCTTAGTCCTCCTCAGCCCTCAGTGGTCCCTGCAGGGGCCTAGCACCTGGTGACAGGGGCACTATGGGGTCTCCACTGTGAGCACACCAGTTTGGAAGCCCAGACGCAGAGAGGGGAAGTGACTCGCCCAAGGTCACATGCAGTGAGCCCACATGAGGCCGCTGCCCGGGCCCTCGGTCGGCTCCCAGCCACACCCCTCAGGCTGGCTCCCACGCTGTCCAGCAGCGGTCACGCTCGCCATGGCGACTGCCGAGCGCTGGGAACAGGGTGGAGCGACTGGGAGCCGAATTTACAATTTTAAGTATCTAAAGTGAAAATTTAAAAACTCATACTTGATGCGGTTACTGGGCCACTTTTAAGCCTGTTTGGAACAACTTGGGCTGCATGCTTTTTCAACTTCTCTACTGTTTTTTGTCTTTTCACTGAAAATTTAACATCCAAATGAGATGTAGGGTAAGCATAAAAGACACTGGATTTCGAAGACTTGGGACAGGGAAAAGAACATAGAACGTCTCATTAACATCATTTTTACACTGGTTACAAACATTGAAACGATAACATTGTAGATATAATGGCTTAATTACAGTATATTGTTCAAATGAATTCCACCTGTTTATTTTTACTTTCCTAATGGAGCGTCTAGAAAATCTAAAACCGTGAGTGGCTTGCGTGACATTTCTGCTGGACAGCTGCGCTAGAGCAGTGCCTGGCACGCAGTAGGACCTCAGACAGGTTCGCAGAAGGAAGGTGTGTGTAAACGCCACCTCCCCAGGAGGGCTCCCGGCTGCCTCGACACAGGCAGGTACTGACCATGCGTCCTGGGGCTTGGGTCTGCACGGTGGCCACCTGGAGGGGAAGCTGCGTGAAGGCAGCACGGTGCCCTTCTGGCCCTTGCGTCTGGCATGTCACAGGGGCTCAGGAAAGAGCTGGTGAGTGGATGGTGGAGAGAGTGCTCCGGCGGCGGGAAGAGCGCGGGCAAAGGCCTGGGGGCCGGCTGGGTGGCTGGGCTGGGCTCACCTTCTGTTTGTCGAGGATCTTCATGGCGAAGTGGTTCCCCGTCTCCTTGTGCTTCACGAGCATCACCCGCCCGAAGGAGCCCGTGCCAAGGGTCTTGATTCGTTCAAACTGATCCAAATGGGCTGTATTCTGTGGGCCGAGGGCGCAGAGACTCACGGACCCGCCCCTCCAGCCTGCTCAGCTGAGCTCTGGGGTGTCCCATTGGCCACCAGCAGAGGGGGCCCTGGGGAGGGGGGGGTGAGGGGCTAAGGATGGCGGAGGAGGGGGGGCGGAAAAACAAGATGGCGAGGTTGCATTCCTCCAGCCAGGTGGCAGGGGCCAGATCCAGCCTGGCCAGGGGCCCAGGAGCCCTGGCAGCTGCGTGGGGGGCAGGGGCCTCCGGCTGGAAGCGGTAGTGGGGTGTGGGAGCCTGGCAGTGGGCACTCTGCCTAGGAGCCCCCATGGGTGTCTTGGGAGGAAACGGGGCAGGTCTGGAGCCTTCCACAGGGCCCTACAATCCTAGCCGTGTCACAGGGCTGCAGTTGGGGGACAGGGGGCCATCAGCTCACCCCTCCCAGGGCTCTGCACCTGCGGGGCTTACCTGAGCAGGATTTTCCCATTTTTTAAGAAAATCTTCTTTGGCTTTAGCTAAGAACTCTTTCACTGAAAGGAAGAGAGGAGAGTTAGATGGAGAACCAGCTCCTCAGGGCAGGCCCAGGCTATCCTGCGGAGAGGCCCACCTGTGGAAAGCGGGGTGCCGCTGTCTCACCTGGACTGACCTCCCAGTGCCTGCAGGGGCACTGGTTGAGCGGAGGGCAGCTTGGGGGGCCCTGCTCTGGGCTGGAGCCTGGGCCCCCTTGGGCCCCCTTCACTACTGAGGGGTGGGGTCCAGCCGCAACTCCATCCAAAACGGGGTGCAGGGTGACCTGGGGGTCACTCTCAGGGGGACAGAGAGCGGCGCCCAAGCCAGCCCGCCCCCCTGTCCCAGTTCTGACCAACATTCCAGGGCCAGGGCCGCCGCCGGCTGAGGTATTTATAGCCCCGGGATTTGGCTGCTCCTCCGGCCCCTTCTCGGGGGAGGCTGGCTGGGGGAGGCCTCTGGAGCTCGGGTAGCAGGCGCCCTTGGGGGGCTCAGCTGTTGCCTTGGCCCCCAGCTGGCTGTGTTCCCGCCTTTGCCAATGGAGGGGCCCTCACTCTAGAGCTGGTTCAAAGACAGCCTCGCCCGATGCCCGCCCCCCACGGCCCCCTCAGCACCCCAAGGCGAGCATCCCCATCCCACTAACATTGAAGACTGCCCGCAGCCCCGGGGCCCACTGCTCTGTCTCCTCTATCTCATTTGCTTCACTCGCCAACTTTCCTTTTATCCCTTTTCCCAGGTGACACCCTAGGAAACTGAGGCTGGAAAACAGGCATTCCTGCCAGCGCCAAGGGGCAGGCGGCAGGGCAGTCAAGGGCCAGCACTCTGGGCCGTGACTGAGTTCAGATCCTGGCTGGGGCCCTGAGTGTTCGACCATGTCTCATCTTGCCTCTGCGGGCCTCAGTCTTCCCCATCTATAAAACGGGGCAAAGGACAGGGACGACCTGGCCAGGTGCTGGTGAGGACCGAGTGAGCTAACCTTGGCGAAGGGGACTGGACAGTGGGCGGCCCTGGGTAAGGGCCATGGGAACGCCACCCTTTCATTTTGCTTTTAAGTATTTTCCTAAATTGAGGGGGCTAAGAGACAGGGGTGCACTGTGCGCTCAGGTCTTCAAGGCTGATGGGTTCTTCCATGACGGCTGTGCCCATAACCAGCCCCCAGGCCAGGCCCCTGCCGTTCAGGGACTCTCCCTGTGCCGAGTGCTAGATCTCGGCTTCCTCTCTCCCCTCATGGGTGGGGCAGCTGTCACTCTCACTGTCCAGACGAGAAGACTGACCAGGCCCAAGGTGGCCTGCTGGACCCCAGTGCCCACGAGATTAACTGCTTCGCTCCTGACTGGTCGCAGTGACCAGGGTGGCCCACAAACAGAGCTGTCCTCAAGCCCCTGATGTCCCTGCGATGTTGCTACCCTGAGGGGTTCTGCACAATGGTACTTTGGTGTTGCCTGTCATCTGCCTGTCCCATCCGTACTCAGTGCCGGGAATCCCACATGGCCTCATGGGTACCCCTCCACTGGTCCCCCAGGCTCTCCCTCAGCATTCGGAGAGAGGAGCCTTCTGTAGGGTACAAGAGTGGCAGACAGAGGAGAGACCGCTGGGCAGGAAAGCCCCACAAAGAGTGACCGGGCAGAGAAGGGGCAGTCAAGGAATGGCCAGGAGTGCTAGGCTGGCGCCTAGCTGGGCCACCCACTGTCTGAGACCTCTCTGGGCCCAGGGGCTGCACCACATCCAAAGCTTTCACCAGCAGAATCTTTCCTGACACACAACACCTTCCTTGGGAACCTCTGAACGTCCACACTGAATTCTGGATGAAGGCGGGGGAGGGTATCCCACGGGATCTACCTTCCCTCGCTCAAGGCAGAGAGGAGCAAGCTCAGAGGAATCCAGAAGGTCTGGGCCTGCCTCCCCTTTTGCTCTCAGTGGTCCCTGAGAACTGCCATGTCCTGCTTCTCCCAGACTCGGGGGGCCTGCACCTCTGGGTACCCCACTGAAAGGCTCCACAGCACCCTGATCCTAGCACAGTCCTTCTCTGGCCTCTCAAAGTGTAGAAGGGCCCAGGCTATGTCCCCTCTGGTGCCATCAGCTTGCCAGATTTGGGGATGGGGCATGGGGAGGGTAGCACCAGGAGAAACGAGAAGACAAAGAGGGATAATGATGGGGGAACCCCAGCCAAGAGCCTCCATACTCACCTCTGCTTCCTGCCTCTTCTGGCAGAGGGTGCAGTGGGGGGTGGAGTGGGATGGGGTGATCTGGGCCCATCTGCCCCTGGCCAGGGAGGCTCAGGGTGCTGGCTGTGGCTTAGGTGCCCAGAAGGCGTGGCGCAGGTAGCTCAGGAAACGGACAGTCAGGTGGGCCCAGAGGAGCAGCTGCAGCCACAGCTGGAAGGTGGTCTCTGAGTCCCCACCCCAATCACTGCCTGACCCTGGATCCATCCCAGGCCGCCCTGGGCTCTCCCAGGAACCTTGCTTTTACAGGGGTACCAAGACTACGCAGAGCCTCTGAGCTGGCTTCCTGGGAGGGCCTCGGGGGACAGGGAGGAGCAGCTGGTTGCCAGGGAAGCCTTTAAAGGTACCTGCTCCGGGCCGGCCAAGGTTTGCAGAGGCCCTCCTTGGCAGGAGGTGGTGGGAAGATTCTCAGAGGGTGTCCCTCTCAGCTGGCCTGCCTGCCCTGGAGGTGGGGTGCTAAAGCTGACTTCCCGTTACAGGCACTTCACTGCTCCGGGGCTGCCAGGCCCTGCCCTCCTCAGTGGGGCCGCATGACTTGGAGGATGGCCCCTGACGTACCCAGGGCAGCGCCCCCTGGGCAGCGGGGAAGGGGTTAAGGCTCAGGCCCAGGCAGCAGCCAGGGGCTCCCCGGGGGCTAAAGAGGCCCAGAGCTCCGTTAATTAGCTCAAAGAGCAGCTGAAGGGAAAGGCCAGGGGGGCGAGAGCCACCCTACCTCCTCCCCCGAGGCCTCTCTGAACCTGGACCCCCCAATCCTGCTACCCCAAGAGAGAAACGGGTACATCTGGCTTTGTCTTGCTCCTGTGCAGGGGCGGAGAGGAGAACGGCATCCCGGGATGTCCTTGGCCTCTGTCAACCTTGCCCTGCGCTTGGCTCTGCTCTCACCATGAAAGTCCAAACCGGAAACAAGAGGCTAAACCCAGGGGTGGGGGAGGGGGAGGCAGCTTTGACCATCTTCCTCCTTCTTTCCAGATCCCCAAAGAAGTGGAGGATCAGTGGCAGCTTCTCCCAGGGTGCCTGGCACCTGTGGCCCCTGCTGACAACAGGAAGTGGCAAAGAAGGGACATCCAGCCAGTTGTTGGCTTGTGGAGCCTGCCACCCTGCCTATGTCTCCCACAGCGGGGGTGCCAGCCTCCGCTTTGGTCCAGCTTCCATTTGGACTCACAGAGAGAATCCCAGAAAACCCCTCGAAAAGCCCAAGCTGCAGTAGGAGGCAGGAACCCAGCGTCAGACCCCCCCAGACAACAATGTCAGGACCCTCTGCTCTCCAAAATCTGGTTGTCCTGGGAATTCTGGGGCAGGGGTGCCGAGCGTGGGCTGGGACTCTCACTTCAGGCTGGTTCATCCCTTCAGTCTAGCTTGGATCCCCTGCTCTGGGCTCGACCATCCCCCAGTCTGAGCTGGACTCCATCGCTGAGCTGGACCACTCCCCAGTCTGATGGACCCCAATTCTGTACTGGACCAGCGTCCAGCATGGCATGGACTCCGTCGCTGAGCTGGACCACTCCCCAGTCTGACGGATCACCATTCTGCAGTGGACCATCGTCCAGCGTCACGTGGACTCCAGCACTGAGATAGCCCAACCCCCACTGCGAGCTGAACCGCAGCACTGGGCTGGACCACCCGACCGCCCCACTCTGAGTGGACCATCCCCCCTGGTCTGAACTAGGCCGCCCATCGCCCCCCGGCCCCCCGCTCCTCCCCAGGCCCCCAGCCCAGGGCTGTTAGTAAGGCAGGGGTGTTCAGGGTCAGCCACGGGTCCACGGGTTCTTCTCCACCTGCTCCCCAAACCCTACTGCAGCCCCTCCCTGACTCGAGGGGGAGAGAGTGCCTGGGAAGTTGCTATAGCAACAGGCCTCAGCCTCACCATCGTTGGGGTTGGAAGCCATCACTCAGTCGTCTTCTCGAGGCTCCCGGACTACGGTGGCTGGGAAGGCTCATGAGACCTGCCGCACCAGCTCGGCTGCCCACCCCCAGAGCCCTGCCTACAGGGGGAGCCAGGGAGATGACGGGGTGGTGGCAGGAAGAGAAACGCACACTGGGGGCCAGTAGCTGCAGGGGAGGGCCAGATAGGCCCCTCGAGCTTCCGTAGGCCCAACTGCGCGAAGAGAAAAGCCGGCTCGGCAGGACCCTCTCGGGCAACTGCCCGTACAACTGCCACTGCGGTTGCCGTTTGCCCCCCGAAACTTCTGCAGGATGTTAGCGGGCGACAATTCTTCCCATCCAGAGACCTCTTGGGGGCACTTCTCTCTCAGAGCTGGGATCCGCTTGTCCCTGTGGCCTGCGGGGGGTGCCGGGGGGCTCCCTCTCGCCAGCCCTGCCCCTTCTCCCGGGGGCCAGCTCCCAGGGGTGCCTTTGGCCGTCCCCGGGGCCTCTTGGGGCCACTGCCCTCTCTCAATGCCTCCAGCTTGCTGAGAGCCTGGGGTTGGGTCTTTTTCCCCCTCCCCTCTCAGTATCCTTACCCCGGCCCCTGCCAATAGCTTGGGCACCTCTGGGTACAGATTTCCCCCCACGCCACCCCAGGGCTTGTTCTAGATCCCCACCCTCTCCAAAGGAGGCGGGGGCTGTCCCGCCCTGGCACAGAGACGGCAGCACAGGGGGCTGCAGGATGCCTAATTAACTAAAATGCCTAAGGCATTTTCCTTACCCCAGTCGGGCTGGCCTCTGGCAGATGAAATTCAGGTGCCCCCTGCAGGCTGGCCTGGCTACTGCCCCCGCCTCACGCCCCACCCCACTTACAAGAGGGCAAATTTTGTAACTCCATCCTTACAGAATCAGAGCTTTGAAGTAAAGAGGGGCTTCCTTCCTCATCCTATTTCCTTCTCTGAGAGCCCCTGCAAGAAAGACTCTGGAAGGAAGACCAGCTTAGGGCATTTTCCAAAGGTGATGTGAGTCCCGTTGGCAGGGCATGAAACGATTTTAGGTATGTTTCATTTTCCTAGTTACATTGTATTTTAACGTGTATCAGGCAGAATATAGCCGGCACAGCAAGCTCAGGATTTCATTTGTATTACTGCTTAGAACAAAGTTTACATCTGAACAAAGTGAGTCAAAGTTTTTATTTTAAATTAAAATATAAGTGAGCAGAGTAAAAATCGGGGAGGTGGCTTGAGAATGTCTGGGTTGGGAAATTCTGGGGTCCAGGAAGTTGGCTGATAGGCAGATCTGGATGTGAATCCTGCCTCTGTGACATCATGGATGTCACACTAAGAGAGTTCGTTTGGAAAATTCAGGTAACAGCCCGTTATGAAAATCATTTGAGCAGACAGAGGTATGGAGACCATTCAGCCTGGCACATCCTAGATGTCCCATAAAGAGTGGCTCTGGCCTGCACTCTGAGCAAACAGCGGTTCCTTCCAGAGCCTCTGATCTTTTTCTTGGGGATCCTTTTCCCTGTGTTTCTCTCCACCCCCCACCGCATGTGTTTGATACGCCTTGAAAGTTTTCCAGGACTATGTCATCTCCCCAACTTTCAGCTGAGCCACTGCAATATCCAGCTGCCTGTCTCTACCTTCCACCTCCCAGTGGCCTCACCTGCTGGGGGCCCGGCCTTCCGCCACCCTGCCCAGTCCCCTCCAAGCTCATGCTCAGACCTTTTTTGGTCACTACCCACCTGCTCCTCTGTCATCAAGCGTTCAGCTACAGGCACTGGCCTCCCCGTCCCCCGCCCATCGGTGACATGTCAGTCCTCCCCATGGCTGCTTGGCGACTCTGAGTTCTGCCATTTGAATCAGGTGGGAATAAAGTTTCCTGGCTTCTGCGCCCAGGGCCTTCTGGGAGCGAGCACTCAGGACACTCAGATGCTGGGGTCTGTGACCAGTCATGGGGAAGAGCGTATGTGAACGTGGCTTCCTCTTCAGCTCCAACTATTTCTAAGTAACAGGAAGGGGATCCTAGCCCAGGTCTGGCTTTAGGCCTGGAGTGATGACAATTTAGGAGCTGGAGGACTGAGGAAGGGGCTCAAGGCCATTTCTGAAGGCATTTCCAGATACAGAATCTTTCTCCGGAGGACTGGAAAAGGCCAACATAATTTGGGGGCTGAGGGGAAAACAGGCCTCTCTCTGACTGATTCCTGGGAATGATCAGAATCTATTTGTTGCCTGGCAAAGCAACTCATTAGATGTCACCCGCTACTCTCCCCGACTGCCATCCCCCAAGTCCCGTCTCACCATCCTGGCTCAAGCTGAATGAGTGTTGCAAAACACAGACACTCTTCATCTCCCACTTTCCATCCTGAGTCAGGAGCGGGTGAAGAAGCCCAGGGGACTGGGTGCATGACGGAGCCTCAGTTGTGAAACCACCATGTATTGAGGGGCCTCCAAAGCGCCCAGAGCTCAGTGCACAGCAGGAGATGGGCGGGGGCTCTGCTGTCGCCCCCCCACCCCAACCAGGCAGAGGACGCAATGAATCCCAGCAAGATCGGCTCAAACTCAGCTCTGGAAGCACTGAAGCAGTACTCTAGGTTCATAAACAGTCTGCTACCCCAGTCAGGGACAGACGCTCGCTTGGAGGAGGGAACACAAGCAAAGAAGCAGAGTGACAGAAAGTGAAAGGCTGAGAGAGGGGCAGAGGGACCCAGAAAGATCCTGTCCCCCATGCCAAGTGACAGAGAAGGGAAAAACAATGCTGGAGGTGGCTCTGGGAAATGCTCAAGGGGCCAGAGGGGGTTTAGAAGGGGGCTGTGGGAAGGTGAAGAGGGGAAGGGCAGGAGAAAGATAGCGGGGGCTGGAGGGGGGAGGGGTGTGGTCACCAAGTGGCCAAGGTCCCCGTGGGGTGGAGGCAGACCCCACAGGACTCCCAGACTGGCAGAAGCCTGCGTCGGGGTCTGGCAGTGGGTCCCATCTGCGGAAGAGGTGAGTGAGGAAGAGGGGGAATTAGAATCTGGGGAGAGGGGCCAGGAAAGGAGGGAGTGGGGTGGTGACAGGGCCCCAAGTGGGGCCCCAGCGGTCATACGTGCCATGGTCGGCAGTGACAGCTGGGTGGGGGGGCACAATCTCTGCAGTGGGGGGCGGCCTTTGGCGAAGGGGCCCCTACGGGAGTCTTCTGGGGGCCCTGGGCCCCAACCTTGGACAGGCAGGGGGAAGGGGCGC